>NC_064921.1:224326600-224630229 GCF_023897955.1 Schistocerca gregaria
TATATGGCAGTGATAAAAGTGGTAGTGCGACCTCCAGACCAGATGGGAGGAAACGCAGATCAGCAAGTCACAAGTAATTAATTTTTAACAAAAAAAACGCGAAGTGAACTGTTTAAAAATCTAAAACTAACAGAACTCCCACTGATGATGCCTTAGAACTGAGAAGGCGAAACGCGCATGGGATTTATAAAGTAACTAGCAGTAGGAAAAGGTAGTTTTATTTACAAAACAAGTTCAAATGGTTCAAATGGCTCTGAGCGCTATGGGACTTAACATCTGAGGTCATCAGTCCCCTAGAACTTAGAACTACTTGTACCTAACTAACCTAAAGGCATCACACACATCCAGGGCCGAGGCAGGATTCGAACCTGCGACCGTAGCAGTAGCGCGGTTCCGGGCTGAAGCGCCTAGAACCGCTCGGCCACCGCGGCCGGCACAAAACAAGTATTTTTAAAGAAATTATTTCGCAATTGCAGCTGTTCGTTAAGAATCAGAGCATCATTAACGGCCGGCCGATGTGGCCGAGCGGTTCTAGGCGCTTCATGCCGGAACCGCGCGACCGCTACGGTCGCAGGTTCGAGTCCTGCCTCGGGCATTGATGTGTGTGATGTCCTTAGGTTAGTTAGGTTTAAGTAGTTCTAAGTTCTAGGGGTCTGATGACCTCCGATGTTTAGTCCCGTAGGGCTCAGAACCATTTGAACCATCATTAACGGACATATGCTTAAAAATTTCCAATTCTTCGGTTTGTGGTCAGTTATTAACATACCATCAGTAAAGGATGAATTATGTACATTAGTACCTGTTCTTCCTAATAAGTGGTCTTAATGTCTGACACTAATGGCTTTCCTATTCTATCTTATTAAATAAACTGGACGAATGTCATAGGTAATGTTGTAGAATTATTTTAAAGCCATGAATTACCCAAAGAAGTAACCGAACATTTCAAATTGTGAATTAGATTTTTCTGCTGTTATTAATGGAAAAGGAAGTTTGCATCCGCATAGTTTTTCTGGTAGACACCAAATTTTGAAGGCAATGGTCCCTACGTACGGTACCGAGGAAAATTTTTTGCTATTGTCACTGTCATCATTAGCATGTTGCCTAAAGTAATGACTCTGATGTTAATTTTTGCTTTGAAACTATTAAAAAGTAGGTCAGATTCATAACCATAAAAACTGCTACAGTTTTTGTTAAAACCATTACATCTTTAAACTTTTCGGCAGGTGATGGAGTTGAAACAGCCTTATGAACGGCTGAATGGAAAAACGCTTTTTTATGAGATTAGAGATGTGTTGAGCTGGAGGGCAATATTTGATCTGTACTGGTGTCCTTCCGAAAAATATCGAAAGAGATCTTAATTATAAGCAATTAAGATGATGATTCTCGTTTCTTGTTCAGAGGCGAAGTTAATTTTTTCATGAAATTCATTGAAAATCTTAAATAAACGATCAGTTACGTTATTAGGTCTGCTGCAAACGATTACACTGTCGCCTATGTACGATTGAATACTAGATTAACAGCTGAATAATTTTTGAAATAAATAGTGTATCAGATTCACACTCAAATTTTTATTCCATTCGCACGATTCATTTTCTATCTAGTCGTAACTGAATTAACGACAAAATCGATGAGCAAAAGCTTATGAGCTTCACAATTCTTTATTAAAAAAGCATGTCGCTTGTAACATGGAAATACAATAACGTGACGAAGTGTTAACAGTATGTTGGCCATTTAACGAAATCATTTTGTAGCTATGTGACCAATAGCTTTGAAAAGAGCATTTTTTTTACTCACATCTTTTTTTACAAGGACCAATGAGCACATAACTTAAGCCCGAATTACTACTCGGCCAAGTGTTCTAACGCAGTTGTGATGTTAACTAAAAACTTGGAAATGGATTCTGTGCAACGCTATTTTTCTGTTACGGAAATCTGTGCTTGGCCCCATATAGCTTGAGTCAGTACAGCGCCTCCTGGAATTCCAGCCACGATAATAATTAGTCACACACATCTCTCGGCCAGATCACATTTCTGTGGCGGCGAAGATTTCGACGGTTTTAATATATTTCGTTGAGGGTTGGCTGTGTGTAGCTAGTCCTCTAAGAATGAGCCTAACATCATAAATAATGTCATCTTCGACTGGCCTTATTTCGGTCGTAGCATTAGATCACGTGCCTCGTAGAGATATGCAGCAAAAACTATGTACCAATTATTGGCAGGTACGTCGGTTTCATGTATATTAATGACATACTGGAACGAATAACGGTTCTCGTCTTGTGTTGCAGGAAGTGAAATGGCACTCATGACCGCCTGGCATTCCATTGTGTTATTGGAATTCCAAGGTTCGCGAAGAATGTGTGTGCGACTTCAGCTCAAGTCGAGGTTAAAACAATTCCCGCCCGTTTCCTTCAGTCTGCGGTACGATATCCATTAGTGATTATACTTACAAAACTAATAAGTCAAATTACTGACATTTCATAGCTGAACATCTGGTTCAGTTACGTAGCCTCGATTATTGAGAGACAGCAGTATCGCTTCTTTCCGTGCAAATACTGATTACTCGATTATCAGTCTCTCTGAATTTGGATATACAGTATACATGTGTACTTATTTTATGGAAGCGGTCAAGCTACTTCCCGCAGTCATGTACAAAGCAGCCAATTCACAGAGCAGTGGTTGAATCGGAAAGTGAGGAAGGTAGAAGAGGGAAGGAGACGGAGGAAACCGCTGTGGTCTGCTGGGTGAAGTGTCTGATCACGCAAGGAAACCGCTAGACGAAATTCGGTGGTGACTTTTTCACAACATCTGTTCCGGCATTCTTTAAAACTGATTTAGAGAAAAGACTGGAAACCTAAATCAAGAACGTTGAATAGGCATTTGAATCACACTCCTCCCCTTGAGGATCGTTTGCCTTACCACTGCGTCACAACGCTCGGTCGTAGGCAATTACGGAGCTTGACATTACTGATGGTAATCAGCTTGTCTGATGGAGTCGTTAGCCTCGGTCGTCTGTTAAGAAGTATTGAAAACAAATAACTATGCTCAAGCATTCTTTCCTTTACTGTCGTCCAAAAAGTCAGCTGTAACATTACTACTACCATTTCCTAACATTTGGATAATGCACAACTAAATTACACTGCTGGAAATGAAAGTTGCAAAACGTGTCAGCAGGAAATCATGGATACATTTGCCTACATGAAAGTACCCTTTCCTCTGGTGTCGTTTTAATAGCCATCTGCAACTGTACAGCCGGCCAGAGTGGCCGAGCGGTTCTAGGCGCTACCGTCTGGAACCACGAGACCGCTAAGGACGCAGGTTCGAATCCTGCCTCGGGCATGGATGTGTGTGACGTCCTTAGATTAGTTAGATTTAAGTAGTTATAATTTCTAGGGGATTGATGACCTTAGAAGTTAAGTCCCATAGCGCTCAGAACCATTTTTTTTTTTTTGCAACTGTACAAATGCTGCCATTTGCTACCTTTTGTTACACAAGCACATTTTTGATAACACACTAGTAAACGTTATGCAAAAAATATTTAAGGAAAATTTCCAACTATACGGCGCTCTAAGCGTCAGAACGTAAATGCGGTCGGCTATAAATGGCTCAAATGGCTCTGAGCACAATGGGTCTTAACATCTGAGGTCATCAGTCCCATAGAACTTAGAACTACTTAAACCCAACTAACCTAAGGGCATCACACACATCCATGCCCGAGGCAGGATTCGAATTGCGACAGTAGCGGTCGCGCGATTCTAGACTGAAGCGCCTAGAACAGCTCGGCTACACCGGCTAAAAATGACAGATGAATTGCAATACGATGGCTAACGTGTGAGTTGCACATTAAGCCCACCGAACTGTGCCATGTGCATGACTGCACGTGTATGGCACTCAATAGTTGTGGCACTGTTAGTTAGGTAAGCCCATCCGCCACGGAACGGACGGATATCGGATGGAAAAAATCACATTTTTAACTGTCCTAAGGCCAAGAACCGCGTAAAAAACAACAATCTAATGGGTTTTTTACTGCACGTGTATGGCACTCAATAGTTGTGGCACTGTTAGTTAGGTAAGCCCATCCGCCACGGAAAGGTCGGATATCGGATGGAAAAAAACACATTTTTAACTGTCCTAAGGCCAAAAACCGGGTAAAAAGCAACAATGTAACGGGTTTTTTACTGCACGTGTATGGCACTCAATAGTTGTGGCACTATTAGTTAGGTAAGCCCATCCTCCACGGAAAGGTCCGATATCACATGGAAAAAAATCACATTTTTAACTGTCCTAAGGCCAAAAACCGCGTGAAAAGCAACAATGTAATGGGTTTTTTAATGCGGCGAGACTGGCCCAAGACATCTTCAGTATGCTGTCGACCGTTTCCGATTAAGATCAGTTGATTTGGATGGCCAGGATGTAGGAAAAAGACGGCTGATAATTCAAGTATTTCTAAAATGCCTCTGCAGCAGCTTTGCAATGTGCGGAGGAGCACCATTTGCACAAAGATGATCCCATCTATACATCTACACTACTGAAGCGTTGGAATGACGTTGGTGGGAAAAGACTTTCGTAGAGTTTACCACTGACGATACACGTAAAAGAATTATCAGCATCAATCCCTTCGGAGAAATATGGTCCTATGTTAAACGATATTGTCAACGCACACCACACAGTTACCTTTGCAGGATGAAATGGTACCGGTTAATTCTCGAGCGCATTTTCCGTTGCCCATATTCTGGAGTTTTGTGTATTGACATACCCCTGAAGATGGAGATAGGCTTCGTCTGTCTATGACCATTCATTTTCCACTTTCATGTGGGCAAGAAATTCTAGAGCCTTACTGGCAGGTTCTCAGGTTGGACCTGAACACGGGTAATACTGTATGGATAGCATTGCAGGGTGTTTCGTAGAATTTCCTGTCCAAAGTTCGATCAATTACCAGATCACTGCATGGCTGCACACAACTCTCTCCTGCAATGCTGTTTCCACATCTTCTACAGACGTCGGATCAATTGTTTTCCACCCAATGACCCATTTCAGTCTAAAAGAACGTGTTATTTCGAATTTCGTAATCATTTTCTCCAGACCCTTGGTAGACATCGTTCCGACGGCATTTTTCATACCCTTTAGTGCTTTGGAATTCTGCAGCGTTACTGGATCACAGTCACCGTTATTGTAAAAGAGCTTTACCAGCACGGAAAGGGATCCTGCATTGAGAAAGTCATGCTGGGTGTCTCAGACTCAAACTGAGGAACAGCCCTATACTCTGTGTCTTATAGAGCCATATAGTGTTCAAAAGTGGTAAAATTTTCGTTATTTTTTTACGTTCTTTTTTTTCAGAACGTTTCTCCTACTTCGATAATATTCCGTTCAAATTTGACGTCATTCTGAGCACTGCATTTTATTTATTTGTTTATTTTTTATAGCGTTTTCAATCTGGAGCTGTAATTATAATCTCCTTTTACGTACTTGGATGTGCAAAGCACTAGCATTTCAGCTCAACTGCCCAAATAAAGTAGGTTTAATACAGTCGATATTCTGTGTATAAGAGAGTATTACACAGTGGGTTTTTAATTCGGGAACTGCATTTGAATGTTGGTGGTGAAGATTGTGTTATGCTTCGTTTAAGATTTCGACAGCGGTTGGACCGTAACCTATGAAGAATGCTGTTTACCTTTCCGCGTTGCTTCTGCTCGGATTGATAGGAGTACCAAGACGATCATACAGACATAGGGTCTATGGGTTCAGTAGGGTATCTCCCAATGCTGTGCACGATTTCAGCTGACCCAAGTGATTACCACCTACGAGGTCAGATATACTGTTTGCTCGGCCACACAGGAGTGTGCGACCAGGTTGTGTAACTTGAGTTGTGAAACTAAGTTATCTGAAGCGGGACAAGTAGCCACACGGACAGCGTGACGGCAAGAAGAGTACCACATTCAGGACGGCTAACACTGTTGCAGCTTCTTTTGCGGTTGCAGCAGAGAAAGACACCATCAAAGTGGTGCGCCCAACTTAATCACTGGACGTTGAAAAACAACAGGTTGTGCTTTCAAGGGAGTGGTATTTTCGTGAACAGCCTCACCGATGTATGTATCCATTTGTGGAGACTCCGAGGAGTAGGAACATTGCGACATTGCTTTGGTCTAGTACATACTCGTCCAGCACCTGACGTGATGAGTACATAACGCGATAAATTCTGGTTTACATAGCCGGTAATCTGGACCACGGCCGTTACCTTAAGGCCAAGGGTGGGGCGCTACCTTCGATGTCTCCGTGACGTTACCTTCCAACGAGATAACACACGACCATATGTTGTCCACGTTGTCCTGATCTACCTCTATACGAAACTTCCTGGCAGATTAAAACTGTGTGCCGGACCGAGACTCGAACTCGGGATCTTGCCTTTTGAGGGCAAGTGCTCTACCTACTGAGCTACCCAAGCACGACTCAAGCCCCGTCCTCACAGCTTTACTTCTGCCAGTACCTCGTCTCCTACTTTCCAAACTTTACACAAGCTCTCCTGCGAACCCTGCAGAACCAGCACACCTGAAAGAAAGGATTTGCGGAGACATAGCTTAGCCACAGCCTTAGGCATGTTTCCAGAATGAAATTTTCACTCTGCAGCGGGGTGTGCGCTGTCATGAAAGTAAAGCTGTGAGGACGGGGCGTGAGTCGTGCTTGGGTAGCTCACTTGGTAGAGCACTTGCCCGTGAAAGGCAAGATCCCGAGTTTGAGTCTCGGTCCGGCACACAGTTTTAATCTGCGAGGAAGTTTCATGACAGCGCACACTCCACTGCAGAGTGAAAATTTCATTGTAGATACCTCTATACGTCTCGCCAACACATCTTCGAGATGACTATCGAAAACGTCTGGTCATTGGTTGTCGAGAGACTGGTGTACCACCCCCGCCAACGACAAACACTGATACACTCTGCCACAGAGTAGAAGCACAACGGAATGACGTACCCGTACCTGTCGTCAGAACTTAGTTCTGCTCGACACCCACCCAGGCTAGTCATTGTTGCTGCCACAGGCGGCTATTCTGTGTACTGAACTGTGCGCCCTTTATACCAGCAAACCAATTACTAATAATGCGGTATTGCAGTGCCTGTATTATTCCGAATTACGATGTAAAACACTGCAGCGACTGCAGCCGTCATGAAATACATGAGATGTATTCGCTATTACGACTGTGGAGTACTATCAGTTGTGTAATAGAGTTGCGACGATGGAAATCTGTGCCGGATCGGGCCTCGCACCCTAATATCCTGCTCGTCGCGAGTGCTAGGCTTACCATTTGGCTATCTGAGCACGAATCACGGCCAGACTCAAACTTTCATATGTCGTCAACCATTAGTCTAAGTCCATATCCGCAAGTGCGACACAGAAACAGTTAAGTGGTGGCCTATATGTTTGCACTATCCTCATGTTTCATCTCAATGTTAAGGTTTGTGAAAAGTGGGCACCAAGAAGGATATGTGGAGCTGAAATGAACTTTATACTACGAATGTGCTACGTGACAATGCAAATTGAATAAGATTACAGAACTGTATATAATCTGTGATTTTGAGAATTCAGTGTAATGCGAAGCGACATATGCTGACGTCCTACCCTTTAAGCTCATAATGAATCAATATTGGTTTGGATATGTTCCCGCGGCATGTCTTTTAGTGCTGTCTATATCTGAATCCGTAAAATATCAATAGTGATTGACTGACTGTACGAACAAGCAGCCGAGTAGTCGTATCCTAGCCAGGAGAATGTGAAAGCAGTTGTATCCATCAGTGTTCGGACAATGCTTGTACGTTCTTCACCACACTATTGAGTTGTCGGAAGAGGACACCTACTTTCTTGATGTAGCAGTTGGTTTTTTGATTGCCTTCATGACATAGCAACCAAGTCCGTAGGTTTTATGCTGCTCAACGCAGCTGGCCTCCAAACTACAATCTAACACGCTCGACATTTATTTTAGGTCGGTTTGAACATTCAGTTTAGCACGTCAGCGATGGATTCAAGGGCCCACACCAGACTGAGACGTTTTGTAGGTTCTGATCAAAGCTGGCGTAATGCCTTGCGTTGAGTTAGTCCATTTCACAGCAGACATCATGGAACATGCCACGTGTGTCTCAAAGTTCCAGCCTCGAGCAATCACCGTGAACGAAGCTGAATCGTCCTTTATTGGGACTAGACGGCAAACATCACTAGGGGCAAACAGGCTGTGGTGCGTTCACTTTGAGTGCCTCAGTGCAGTATCTTCAGAGCACTGGATCTATACATGTGCATCAAATGACGTAGCAACACTACTTGTACGATGTGCAAAGCACATTTCCCATGGTCGATCATTTTGCCTCTTCACATTCTGCCGTTACAGCCTTTGACTTCGACGAGTCATTTCCAACATGTTTGACCGCTCTCTACTGAATGAAGATGTAGCACTAAAATTTATTGAGAGAGCACTGCTATATCCTCTAACATTGGTGATAGACTGTTCCCACAATTTTTTTTCTGTTTGCTGACAGTTCCACTTGCAAACCCACATCCGCATTCAGTCTCCTAAGATCAGCAGACGCCAGAGTCAGTGTTATTCCCACTCCCCGTCCTCATGACTCACCTGTTTGTTCCGTCTGAGAGAGCTGCGAGTGAACACAGGTTCCCTGCACACTTCTCTTCACGCTTTAATCACTGCCATTTTATAATCACAGCGGGGCTACACCGTCTGACCGGCAAGGGGTTTACTTTTACAAAGCTTCGTAAGGACTGGTTCTTGGAATTTCAAAGCATTTCCTTCATACGAGTCACGACACTACAATAGAGTAACTCGTTGGATGTTTGAAATCTTGTACGAGTGCTTAAATGCATTGCCAATAGCACAGATCGTCTTACATATTTTTCCTTCAGTTCTCCAGAACTGACATAGACGCCAGAAGTCATTTCACCTGGATATGTCACAAAAAACTTACCGTTTTGTAATTTTCCATCCTTCCGTGTTTCTGTTTTTAGCTACATGGTTCACTTCAATGCTCCGATTTCTATTTTTCCGAGGTAGTCAAACAGCTGCACTGAAAAGTATTTTCTGTGATTAACTACGACTGTTCTAATTTATACTCCAGCAACTCTCAACCTTTCTGGCAGGTTGCCAAGCCAATCCAAATGCTGTTGTAAGGGTTTGTGGGCTTTTCTAGTTCTTTGTGGGTTTTCCATTCCTCCAGGGAGCATCCCTCAAGACGTTATGATGCAAACAGCAGAAACAGAGGACAACACCTAGCAGATACGAGTCTCTTCTCATAGAAGAGCTAATCACATCGTAAGTGTAATGCTGACTGGCTGACAGGTTACAGTTGAAGATGTTTCAGAAGCTGCAATTGACAAGAGATATCAAAGAGCCAGGCTCAGAATTCTGGAGAGAAATAGGCTGGTTGAACCGTCGAGTGGGTTAGTTTTTCGGTTATTTCTGCTTCCTGGAATTTAGTATTGTGATATTGAGGAACAGGTACAGTCAGGACTAGAACTCTTACAGGAGGAGGAGAGGGGGGCTAATGTGAAATGGGCAGTGGCGGGCCCTGACCGCATTTTGATCGTGGTGTGTTGTGCTTTTCGATGGAAGCCGTCAATCAGATTACACAACTAACAGCTATCTGGAAAAGGTTTTGGACGAAAAACTTGAATCGGCTAGAATTTATTAAAATAATATTAAGTGGCGTTACTTTCTTGCACACTGAAAGTCTTCCCATTGCTGTGATTGTGATATTTCATCCTTTTTAATTATTATTATCAGAGATCATTTATCCATGTTGGCTGAGATGAGAAGTGAAACATAATTTCTAATTCAGTAGTTTTCCGCCTGTTATCAGAAAGTAACTGGGTTAAGATACGTAGTTCAGAAGCAGATTCCATTTAACTCTGTCTCGTGGACCAAAGCAGTGCTAGGGACCTTTGTTAAAACAGATGAACGTAGTAATTTATGAGATCGGTAGAGGTCCTCCAATATAATGATTTCTTTGCCGTACGTGGAACGATTTCATTGGGCAGCAGAATCGCGCGTGGCACAAATCGTTTCGACCACATGAATGACAGCGAATGTTCTTATTTGATCATGTAGAGAAAAGGAGCTTCTGTTCCAAACACAGTTTCATCTGAAAGGAGCACCTAGGTTGGACTGAATAATAAGTACTTGTTGTACAAAAGCAGTTCGTTAGATGCATCCTGTAGATGAGACCGCGTGGCTTCTCGACGCATAGTTGTTCAACGTTCGTGCATGTTGTAGTACCATTCTGTCCTAGTCTGTTTTCTGTGCAAGTACCAAGAAATATAATGGTAAGACAGAGATTTAGGAACCAGGTTTTAAATTGCAAGTCATTTCCAGGGGCAGATGTGGACTCTGACCACAATCTATTGGTTATGAACTGTAGATTAAAACTGAAGAAACTGCAAAAAGATGGGTATTTAAGGAGATGGGACCTGGATAAACTGAAAGAACCAGAGGTTGTACAGAGTTTCAGGGAGAGCATAAGAGAACAATTGACAGGAATGGGGAAAGAAGTAAAATAGAAGAAGAATGGGTAGCTCTGAGGGATGAGGTAGTGAAGGCAGCAGAGGATCAAGTAGGTAAAAAGACAAGGGCTAGTAGATCTCCTTGGGTAACAGAAGAAATACTGAACTTAAATGATGAAAGGAAAATATAAAAATGCACTAAATGCAGTAGGCAAAAAGGAATACAGATGTCTCAAAAATGAGATCGACAGGCAGTGCAAAATGGCTAAGCAGGGATGGCTAGAGGACAAATGTAAGGATGTAGAGGCTTATCTCACTAGGGGTAAGATAGATATGGCCTACAGGAAAATTAAAGAGACCTTTGGAGAAAAGAGAACCACTTGTATGAATATCAAGAGCTCAGATGGAAATCCAGTTCTAACCAAAGAAGGGAAAGCAGAGAGGTGGAAGGAGTATATAGAGGGTCTATACAAGGGCGATGTACTTGAGGACAATATTATGGAAATGGAAGAGGATGTAGATGGAGATGAAATGGGAGATACGATACTGCGTGAAGAGTTTGACAGAGCAATGAAAGACCGGAGTCGAAACAAGGCCCCGGGAGTAGAGAACATTCCATTAGAACTACTGATGGCCTTGGGAGAGCCAGTCCTGACAAAACTCTACCACCTGGTGAGCAAGATGTAGGAGACAGGCGAAATACCCTCAGACTTCAGGAAGAATATAATAATTCCAATCCCAAAGAAAGCAGGTGTTGACAGATGTGAAAATTACCGAACTATCAGTTTAATCAGTCACAGCTGCAAGATACTAACGCGAATTCTTTACAGACGAATGGAAAAACTGGTAGAAGCCAACCTAGGGCAAGATCAGTTTGTATTCCGTAGAAATGTTGGAACACGCGAGGCAATATGACCGTACGACTTATCTTAGAAGAAAGATTAAGGAAAGGCAAACCTACCTTTCTAGCATTTGTAGACTTAGAGAAAGCTTTTGACAATGTTGACTGGAATACTCTCTTTCAAATTCTAAAGGTGGCAGGGGTAAAATATAGGGAGTGAAAGGCTAATTACAATTTGTACAAAAACCAGATGGCAGTTGTAATAGTCGAGGGGTATGAAAGGGAAGCAGTGGTTGGGAACGGAGTGAGACAGGGTTGTAGCCTCTCCCCGATGTTATTCAATCTGCATATTGAGCAAGCAGTAAAGGAAACAAAAGAAAAATTCGGAATAGGTATTAAAATCCATGGAGAAGAAACAAAAACCTTGAAATTCGCCGATGACATTGTATTTCTGTCAGAGACAGCAAAGGACTTGGAAGAGCAGTTGAACGGAATGGACAGTGTCTTCAAAGGAGGATATAAGATGAGCATCAACGAAAGCAAAACGAGGATAATGGAATGTGGTCGAATTAAGTCGGGTGATGCTCAGGGAATTAGATTGGAAAATGAGACACTTAAAGTAGTAAAGGAGTTTTGCTATTTGGGGAGCAAAATAACTGATGATGGTCGAAGTAGAGAGGATATAAAATGTAGACTGGCAATGGCAAGGAAAGCGATTCTGAAGAAGAGAAATTTGTTAACATCGAGTATAGATTTAAGTGTCAGGAAGTCGTCCCTGAAAGTATTTGTATGGAGTGTCGCCATGTATGGAAGTGAAACATGGACGATACATAGTTTGGACAAGAAGATAATAGAAGCTTTCGAAATGTGGTGCTACAGAAGAATGCTGAAGATAAGATAGGTAGATCACATAACTAATGATGAAGTATTGAATAGAATGGGGGAGGAATTCGTGGCACAACTTAACAAAAACGAGGGACAGGTCAGTAGGATATGTTCTGAGGCATCAAGGGATCAAGAATGTAGCATTGGAGGACAGTGTGGAGGGTAAAAATCGTAGATGGAGACCAAGAGGTGAATACACTAAGCAGATTCAGAAGGATGTGGGTTGCAGTACGTACTGGGAGATGAAGAAGCTTGCACAGGATAGGGTAGCATGGACAGCTGCATCAAACCAGTCTCTGGACTGAAGACCTCAACAACAACAACAACCAAGAAATACTAGCGGCTCACAAATGCCATACCCTCTGCATCTGTCTGACGCTTTAAAAATCGAGACATAGTACAAGCACCATATTATTTTCCTAATACATCTCTAAAAGACGTGTAAAAGACCGTTTATCGACACAAGGCTTGGTACATACATAAATATGAAGTTCTTGAGAATATGCATGTCAATGCCAAATAATTCAAATCTAGTTTCCCATCTCGTTAGTAGCAAGTCTGTATACAGTATCGTAACGGTCAACTGAGCCTAATTACCAGCCAAGCCTGCTTTGCGAAGTATCCACAGGGCGGGCACAACCGAGTGAGACAGTAATCAGCAAACAGTGGTGTTCCAACTGGTAGCTGGTCGATGGTCAAGCGGGACGTCTTTGAAACACATTACTGAATGCTGGGCATAAAGCACAGGTATGGCTACAGTAGTAGCGCCTCTCTACTGGAGCGACATTGACCGTCCTCAGCTGGAAATCAACCATACGTTTATAAGTAAATTTCAGAAACCTCATAAAATTAATCACAGGTGCTTCAAAATGTTATTTCTCTACGTATTCTGCACTACATCCTATGCGCATCAAGGCGCCAACAGAGAGATTTTTAAGGTCGAACTGCAAAAACCAATTGAGACCAGAACACAAGCCAGAACATCAACTGCTCACACAGTCAAGAGATCAAACAAGAAGCGATTCGCCTAAAGACGCAAACCTGTAAGTGACCAAGTACTCACACGACAAGCTGCTAAGCTAGTGAACACACTAATGGCTTGAGTCGGTGGTCGCCTTGACGTGGAGCCTCGACAACCAGAGGCTCTCTTCAGGTCACATGGCGCTGGCACCCACTGTCGACAGCCATCGTACCCATTTTTCCGTCTGCTAACTTTGGAAATTCCGCAGCGCGGGATTAGCCGAGCGGTCTTAGGGGCTACAGTCAAGGACTTTGCGGCTGGTCCCGGCGGAGGTTCGAGTCCTCCCTCAGGCTGAAACGTCCCCTTAGAACAATTTATACATGACTGTGCTTAAACTGACACACAATATTTTCTTTAGCGCAACGCAATCTGACTTTCAGTAATCCCTACGAAAGAATGGCCCTGACTAACATTAACCTATACGTTTCACAAATCACTTACCTCAGAAAAATCTTCGTTACTCAAGCTACTGCAATACAGCGAGCGCCACTACTGCCAGCTAAATAAAAGATTCAAACTACTGAAGGCACTAACTACTGATAGGCATAGTTAGCAAATGAAAGATTTTAATAGAGAACAAACAATGTATTTACCTCACTAGTCATAATATATATAGCAGTTCATGACCCCAGTTCTTACAAATTACAAAACTCCGCCATCTCTCTCCCCACGTCCACCACTGCTGGTGGCTCACCTCCAACTGCCCAACGCTACGCGCTGTTAGCATCCAGCTGCCGCTGCCCAACACTACAATGGCAGACAACAATGCAAACTATACACAGACTGCGCACAGCACAGCCAGTGATTTTTCATACCGAGCGCTAAGCGGCCTTACCAATAAGAAAACCTAAACAGCCTACTTACATAGCCCCCATGCTCCCCACAAAAAATTTTTACAAATTGTTTTGGGCAGTGGCCAATAATGATTTGATAAAATTTTTCATAATTACAATAACAAAGAAATGAAATGCACACACTTATCGATACAATGTTGGTCAAAAGCTAAAATTTTCTCACAGTCCATAAAGACAGTCCTGATCATTCATCAAAGTAAAATTGCAGTGTTTTTCTCAAAGTCTGAGCAGTAAAAGAAAATGCACTCGGAAGTAGTGGATTTCCATGCAGTCTTGAGGAAGTGTTGTCCTTCCAACGAAAGAAAGTGCTGACTCTCGACATGCAGACAAGTAATGGGCCACAGCAGAGTCAGTCGACGTTGAAGACTATCGGTAGGTAGGTCATCACAGAGCAGACCCACTGTAGTCCTGGTAGAGATTTCTATTGGTGGGCCACTAGAGGTGCAGACCCAGTGCAGTCCTTGTAGAAATAATGGTATTGGTGGGTCATCAAAGGTGTACGCCGACTGTAATCCTTGTAGAGATGGCCAACAGCCATCTGTTTGACTGTGCAGGCGCACAATCACCATTGAAGAGTCTTGCGGATAGTATAGCAAGTCCATAACCACCACTTGTGCACTCACAAAAATTGTTTTTGAAATGTCCTTACAACCAGCAATGCTGTTATCCAGTCCCTTACTGAATTATTAACACACGTGCAAACACTATCAGTACCTACTTCTCACATATTGTCCATATACTATGACCAACAGAAACGTGTGCAGTGAAATGTAGTTAACAAGTTACTTAATTTGATGAACTGGTGTCAATTACAATTTTATAACATGAGAATACAATAACAAAGGCACAAAATATATCATTAAAGAACATAATAGTACAATAACATTTGCAGTAATACAGGCTTTACACAAGAATCGAAATAACATATACATTAGTGTTACAGGAATTGTGACAGGAGCACATACATAAAAAAATCAGAATAAATTTCGAAACATCAACTTCACACATGAGCATTAGAACAAAACAGAATAAATAATGTGTAAACATCTTTACAAAGTAAATAACATGTTATTAATGCAAATTATATTTGAAGATAACAGTATTCCTCATCATAGTGAATGTAGCTTAGTATTAGAAAAATTCTGCAACATAAGTCTTATCAGATAAACATATAAAGGCAGGAAGAACATAAATACACAAGGGTACACAAACACATAGAGGGATAACACAAGGAAAGGATAGGGTTTGTTTTACTGCAGTATTTTGCAAACAAAACTTTCTTTACTTCTTGGAGATCTCTCTTCGTTCTTCATTATTTGAAAAAGTGCTATCTATACCTGTTTTCTGTACTTTTTTCGTAAAACTTCTCAATGCATTTCTTCCAATTCAGCGCAACTCATTCTCTTATATAGTCTACCCCTCTTAAGCTAACTTAAATCTACTGAGCTCAGATGCTAAACTAAGGGACGAGGCAGTGCAGCAGTGCAAAACAATTAACACAAACAGCAATGATAAAAAATGGAAGTTGTCAAAGCAAGCAGCAATATTAAAACTAATATAAAGCAATAAAAAAAATGGAATTTGTCAAAGCAAGCAGCAATATTACAACTAATATAAGGCAATGCGCAGCAAACAAGAAAAATAAATCCGTAGTAAAACTGGCTTAACAGAGTAATAAAAAGTCAAATTCAGTAGCATTATGCCTGGCAAACAGCAGCAGCAAATGCAATAACTTTCACCTAAACATGACAAAGCTCAAGCAGAAAAGATGTTACACTAAAGACAACAATGCAGATAAGGACAATGTCTATTCACATCTTAATGTCTATGCAATTAAAGTGGTGCACCACAGAAACTAATGCTACAACAAATTATATATACAGTTACTGTTAGTAGTCGCTTCTTATTGCTCTTTCCATTCCAAGAGCTCCTTTTCGAAGAATGTGGATCATAAAATAATTATTTAATAGATCTGTTGACAGAAAGTGTTCACATTAGCAAATGCATTTAATTTTGTAAAACCAATGCTGCAACACAGCTGGAAAACAGATATCAAATGAAATAAGCAACTATGGACAAAGCATAAAAATATCAATGAATAGTCATGTGACATTTCATAAGTTAGTAAAATTCTCTCAACTCTCATAGAAAGACGTTTGTTATAATCAGGTGTCAGATGTGTCTTTCTCAGTAATGTGCGTGTCATATTTGCGGTGCTTTCTACAAAGGAATGTCAATAGCGAGGATAATGGCCTCCTTTTTTTTTTCATCTGTGCCCCTGAAAGGCACACACTAATGGCTTTCTTTTGTCAGGTGGTTGTCGCGCAGCTGGGTGCCCACGACGCATTACGTGCTGGTGGTCACTTAACTGTCTTATCGAAATATTTACGACACCAGTTTCCGCTACAGTGGCATTCTCATATAAAAATATTCCACAGGTCAAGAATTGGCATTACAATTCTGTAGAAACAAAATTCTACAAATATAACAGTGTCCAAAAAATTTTCGTCGGCATTGTAATATATTCATGCATTTTACATACATTTCATAACTCTTAAAGTACGATTCTTGGTTTCCAACAACCTTTTTCACAAACCAGAGTCCCTAACCTCTACTCATTATTTCTTACCTTATTCGTCGACACTTCTTCAATATTCCATCATAACAGATAAGTAGCATAATCAAATAACTCATATAGCATCAGCTTATTGATCATAAACATACCGCAACAGCGTAATACACATCGTCATCATAACATCATAAAACCTCAGCCAAATCTCAAAATCGTCGTAGCTTCTTCCAATAATTTCAAAACCTAAAAAAAATTCTCTGCTCATGTCAAAAGTGTCATATACCTCAACCGTACTTTAAAAATCATGATCTCATACCCAATTATATCATTCAAAGCTCTCATAGTATCACAATGGTTCCGAAAATGTATGAACAGTTCACAAAGTACAGACAAAATACAATTTCGTAAGTATGACGTTATCCAACTGTGTATTTACGTAAACATCTGTCACTGATATAGTAAAATGAATGTTTGTCTCTCCCAGTTAAATGATCAGATAGCTGTGTAATTAATGTGTTAGAGAAATACGGTACCGATGTGTAAAGTTGTATAAGCAAATACCATATTAGCTAGGGCTCCTTGTGCTTCCCAAACACATGGTACACAAAGTAAGCGTGTACCCCCCTGAGGATAAATGTAATTATATCCTCAGGTGTTACAGATTACAGCAATGGAATGAAATGTATCACGAAAACTTTCTTTGTAATTCAAATATGTTGAAAAATAAATAGTTTAATGCGTGTCCTGTAGCGCTAAATATGCGTCTTGCTGTAAGACAATCTCTGTGGATGTGTCGTAGTTATTGTCCTCCGAAAGCTAAGTTCTGCAGAAGTCAATGTACTTACCTCGTGATAAACAAAATGAAATGCTTTGCGTATAGATATCGTAGTTACTACACTTATTGCTGTTATGTAGTAAGTACTATACTGTAGCGTATTGTTGTGCTACAGAAAAGGCTGTCTCATTGTAGCTATACCACAAAGTTACTACTAAAACATGTTTTCCTTTCCAGAAGAATTCAGGAAAACTGTGCAGATATAAAACAGATACACCGCAAAAGCACAATGCAAATTGTGTCACACATTAGTAGCGTCGTGATATAATCGTGTAGCTATCAAAGAAACCAAATGCTAAGTCATCTTTAGTCTCACAGAAAGTACTTCAAATAAAGAATGTCTTTTCAACTAAACCAAAATGTTGCATTAAAACCTCATTAACAGTATTGGTAAATGTTCTAAGCATGTGAGCCTTATGGTCGTTACGTAATCGTGCAACTAACAAGCAAGAATGTACACACACAATAACACTGTGATGTCTGTTCACTATAACAATGCACTCGTAAATACTGTCTAAATATGTTCCGTAGGTTCTAGACTTCAAAACATTGTTGCATGTTAACAGTTTCTAAGTGTGACAAACCATACTAGAAATGTGAAGTGAAATGTTTTATGGCAAAGACAAAGTTAAAAAGCAGATTATCTTTCAATAAACGGTTGCACATGTGAAATGTGGTGCAAGCCTTTACTCTTCCTAGTACGCAGACTGTCAACTGAAAAGCAATTATCATGTGGTTACGTCGGTAAGGAACACTGGAATTTTGCTCAAGTTTAGCTTATGTTATTTTTCTCTGAGCCAGCCGGCGCACGCGGCTGCCTGCGGTGCGAGTCATTGTCTGTTTCTTTGTTGGCGCGCGTCGTTAATGGGATGAGGAGACCTTGTCGAGAGGGCCCTGTTCTGTTTGAATCCCGCCAGTTCTGATGCAATTCAGGTCTGTCGTTAAGATCATATGGTCTGTCGTCATGTCGGTAATTTCTGTAATTAATTTCTTGTCGGTCACGTGGTGGAGAATTTCTCCCTGAATCGTAACTGCGCGCTGGACCGTAGCGTCTGAAGTTATTCCGTCTCCCGTGATGATAATAGTTCTGGTTGCCATATTGTCTGTTTCTATGATTGTCTCTGTCATGTTCATTACTACGGAAATGCGATCTTTCCCTGTAATTATTATTACTCCGCCAGTGGTTGTCATATGGGTGGTGTCTGTTTTGGTCACGATTTGCGTTGTAAGAATAGACTTGTCGTGTCCAGTTATTGTTTCTGTCGTCACGGAATTGTGACGGATGTGAAATGTAGTGATTGTTTTCCTGTTTTCGCATCCCGCGACTGTCTGTGTCAATTTCTAATTCTTGTAAGAGTCCCTGAAAAGCTTCAATGTCGTCTTTGCAACGCCCTGCCAAAAGAATATTCCTTAAATGTTCAGGCAATTTCATTATGCAAATGCGGATGAGTTCTGTGGGGCTGTACGGGTTTGACAGGTACTGATGTCTTCAAAATATTTCACAAGACTGGAAAATTCAGATTGTTCGAAATTTTTCATCATTATGATGCCATGTTTTACTCGGTCTTGTGTGGCTTGAGACCAATATGCTGAGAGGAAGGCGTGGTAAAATTCTCCTTCACTGTGGCAATCGTGAATGACCGATCGCATTCTTACAGCTGGTTCATTCTCTAAGTAGCCACACATAAATTCTAATCTGTGCTCTAGTGACCAGTTGGGAGGAAAACAATGAGAGAATTGATGGAGCCACGCTTGTGGATGAATGTCGTTGCCAGAATTCTTAAATGTTTTGAATTTACGTGTAGTAATGAACAGCTTATAGTCAAAATCATCGTCTCGGCGGGTAGCATATCGGTCATTGTTACGTCGTGTCGGCGGTTCCATCTCAGAATTCGGTGTACCTTGCCAATTTCTTTCATAATTTCCGAAGTGCCCTGTGTTATTATTTTGTGGCTGTTCCGTATTTCTATGTCCCTCTTCCCGTATTGGAGCGCGAGTGTCCTCTGAAATACGTAATTGTTGTATTACCTGTGTCAACTGATCTTGTACTTCCCGGATTTCTCTTTGGTGTTGCGTACTAATTTGATTCAGACTTTGTTTGAATTTCCTAAATTGTTCGCACTCTTCTGTGTCATTAAAGACTACCGGTTTTGTGTCATTCAAATTATCATCTACTTTCGTAGATAAATTATTTAGCTGATCCGAAAGTTCAACTACTATCTCTGATAGTGAACTAATGTCCTCCATGTGTCTTTCTGAACCAATTTTCAGAGTATCTACTGTGTCCTTTAAGTTTTCTTGAGTTTTTGCAAGTTGCGTAACCGAATCGGTAGATGCAACTGAGTCAATTTTAGCTTGCAAGGTCTCATGATTTTCATGAACAATTGTTTGCAATTCTTTTATGGCTGCTTCGTGATTCTGTAATGCATTTTCATGCCGCGAAAAAATAGGTTGGAAATGCTCACAAATTTGTGTTTTTACGTCATTACAGACTTTTTGACATTTCGATTCGATTTTATGTAATTCAGTAGTTAAATCTTCATGTGTTTGTTCAAGCGTATGTTCCACTGAGTCTAACTTTTGAAGCTTTTGCTCCATTGCGTCTAACTTTTGCTCTGTTGGTCTCTGATTTTGTTCCATTGTGTCTAACTTTTGCTGTGTTTGTCTATGATTTTGTTCCATTGTGTCTAACTATTGAAGATTTTGTTCCATTGTGTCTAACTTTTGAAGATTTTGTCCCATTGTGTCTAACTTTTGCTCTGTTCGTCTCTGATTTTGTTCAAGCGTTGTGTCTAACTTTTGTAGCCTTTGTCCCATTTGTTGCATTAACTGTAATAACAGTGCACTGGTGTCTGAAAGATGTTCCTCAGTGCTTTTCGGCAGTGCATTTGAACCGGCAATATTCGCATTTTGAAAAGCAGAAAATGTGTCTTGATTTATTTAAGAAAACGGTGAGGACGCAAAATCTGAATCTACAGTATTTGCAAGATTGTGTCCTGTCATTTCGGAATCCTGAGGCGAGCTGTTGCCGACTGATTGATCGATAATTGTTCCCTGTTCACTACTTGTTTCACTGTCTACACCATTATTTGCCGCCCGCTCCATTTCCCTTTGCACAATTACCAAAATACTACTTCGAATGTCTGTTAATTCACTACACATTGGTGCTGATAAGCGACGCTCGTCGTCACTATTATTTCTCAGTTTACTGTGGAGCCTAGTGTTACGTTTTTCACACGCCATTATTGTCACAATATTTCACACGATAACACATAAAAGCACAATTTGAAGAGCAAAAAGTAAGAGAACACATTAACATAGCACTGAAAATAATATCTAGTTAATTGCAAGCGAAGCTGCGAAATACTTGGTACAAATCTACATGCATGCCACAACTATTTTACTGAACAACAATGAAAGACTGCAACTACAAAGGAAATTCTCTCTATGATTACGTGCTAGCAATAAACAAAAGTTACACTAATTACACAAACTACAAGGAAAAATCAGAAGATTCCAGTGAGGTATCCTCGGCTAACGGTCGACATATGAAACGTCCCCTTAAAAAAATTGTACATGATTGGTCTATGTGAAACGTCCTCTTTGAACAATTATACACGAATGTGCTTAAACTGACACACAATATTTTCTTTAGCGCAACGCAATCTGACTTTCAGTAATCCCTACGAAAGAATGGCCCTGACTAACATTAACCTATACGTTTCACAAATCACTTACCTCAGAAAAATCTTCGTTACTCAAGCTACTGCAATACAGCGAGAGCCACTACTGCCAGCTAAATAAAAGATTCAAACTACTGAAGGCACTAACTACTGATAGGCATAGTTAGCAAATGAAAGATTTTAATAGAGAACAAACAATGTATTTACCTCACTAGTCATAATATATATAGCAGTTCATGACACCAATTCTTACAAATTACAAAACTCCGCCATCTCTCTCCCCACGTCCACCACTGCTGGCGGCTCACCTCCAACTGCCCAACGCTACGCGCTATTAGCATCCAGCTGCCGCTGCCCAACACTACAATGGCAGACAACAATGCAAACTAAACACAGACTGCGCACAGCACAGCCAGTGATTTTACATACCGAGCGCTTACCAATAAGAAAACCTAAACAGCCTACTTACAAGGCATGGGTGTGTGTGTTTGTCCTTAGGTTAATTTAGGTTAAGCAGTGTGTAAGCTTAGGGACTGATGACCTTAGCAGATAAGTCCCATAAGATTTCACACACATTTGAACATTTTTCTTTAGCAATTCCGCGTCCTCCGCTGCCACGGCATTGTCGGCAGACGCGGATACCAAATCCTACTTTCTACGCAACATACAATGACTAGCCCAAACATTATGACCCCTGCGCACCGCGAGATATAATGCCACCTGGTGGCGTTGTGGGAACGTGACACAGCAATGGAAATGTGTAACCAGAATGAGGAATGAACCTAGTGACGATACAGGCCTCAGACTGGGAAATCCATTGACGTAAGCGACGATGAAAAAGGGTAGGTAGTTAAGGCCCGACGCTTGGCAATCAGCATTTCGGAAACGTCGAAACTGATCGGCTGTTCGCGTGCCTCTGTCGTGAGCATTTATGGGAAGTGGCTGAAGGACGGTGAAGCCATGTGTAGACGATCAAGTGTTGCACGTCCACGCCTCATCAGAGAACGTGGAGGTCTGAAGCCTGACCGGTCTGTATAGTAGTACAGGAGGCGATTTGTGGCAGATCTGACGACAGAGTGCAATGCTGGTGCAGGCACCAGTGTTTTAGAGCATATTGTTCAGCGTGCAGTGTTGAAACTGGGCTCTGCAGCAAACAGCTCCTACTTGTTTCCATGGTGATCCAGCGACTTCGTCAGTTACGATTGATGTGGCCACGGGATCATTGGAATTGGACTGTGAATCAGTGGAAACGAGTCGTCTGGTCGGATGAAACTTTATTCCTTTATTCCTCATTCTGGTTAC
Organism: Schistocerca gregaria; assembly: GCF_023897955.1. Lineage (NCBI taxonomy): Eukaryota > Metazoa > Arthropoda > Insecta > Orthoptera > Acrididae > Schistocerca > Schistocerca gregaria. The sequence goes on from NC_064921.1 coordinate 224,349,081, forward strand.
ACATTTCCATTGCTGTGTCACGTTCCCATAACGCCACCAGGCGGCATAATATCTCGCGGTGCGCAGGGGTCATAATGTTTGGGCTAATCATTGTATGTTCCGTAGAAAGTAGGATTTGGTATCCGCGTCTGCAGACAATGCCGTGGCAGCGGAGGACGCGGAATTGCTAAAGAAAAATGTTCAGATGTGTGTGAAATCTTATGGGACTTAACTCCTAAGGTCATCAGTCTCTAAGCTTACACACTACTTAACCTTAATTATCCTAAGGACAAACACACACACCCATGCCCGAGGGAGGACTCGAACCTCCACTGGGATCAGCCGCATAGTTCATGACTGCAGCGCTTAAGACCCCACGGCTAATCCCGCTCGGCTGAAACTTCATTGTTCTACCACGTCGATAGTCGTGTCTGCGTTTGTTGTCGTCCAGGCGAACGGCTGCTCCAAACTTTTACTATACCACGGACGCAGATCTATAGGGACAGCATCATGACACTCACCTGGACTTTCATGAGACCTGAGGAAGTAATCGAAAGGATCATGACTGTTGATCCATGGACCAAGGACCATGATGGGGCCCACCCCGAATTTCCAGCTGTGTCATAATCTTCATCTCAGAGTTGTACTTGCCCTCAATAATAATTGTTGGCTGGCCGCTGTGGCAGATCTGCTCTAGGCTCTTCAGTCCGGAAGGGCGCTGCTGCTATGGTCGCACGTTCGAATCCTGCCTCGGGCATGGATGTGTGTGATGTCCTTAGGTTAGTTAGGTTTAAGTAGTTCTAAGTCTGGGGACCTCAGATGTCAAGTCCCTTAGTGCTTAGAGCCATTTGAACCATTTGAATAATTGCTGTATGTTCTACATATTCCAGTCTCTGTCTTCCACTACAGATTTTACCCTCCAAGGCTTCTGTAGTACTACGGAAGTTATTCAGTGACTTCTTAAAGCATATCCTATCACATGTCCCTTCTTATCAGTTTTTTCCTCTCCTTGCCGGTTAATCACAGAAACTTCTTATATCTTATCAGTCGTCCCAATTTTCCACATCCTTCGACATCGCCAAGTGTCAAACGCTTCGATTCTCTTCTTTTTTGGTCATCGAAAGGTGTCTTCTTCGCTACGATATAATTCTGTGCTCCGAAATTACATTCTCAGAAATTTTTCCTCAAATTAAGGCATGTGTTTGGTACTAGTAGACTCTTTTTGAAACGAATACCTTCTTTGTCTGTGCTAGTCTGCTTTTTATGTCCTCCTACTTCCTCCGTCAACCGTTATTTTGATTCCAAGATATCAGGAGTCTGTCACTTCACCCACTGGTTCCCAGTTTAAAGTTTATTTACTGTTCCCCATTATTTTCGAATTTTTTCCGTATACCTTCAATCCATAGTGTGTTTCTTAGACCATTCTATTCAACACGCCCTGCAGCTGTTTCCCACTTTCATTAAGGATAGCAATGTTACCAGTGACTCTTATCCTAGGTATATTTTCATACTGAATTTTACTGCCACTCGTGAACCTTTCTTCTGTTTCCATCATCGGTTCTTCGGTGCACAGCTTGAACAGTAGGGATGGAAGACTGTGTCTTACACACCTTCTTCTTATTCCGCTTTGATACTAATATGTATCGTATATTCGTATACTACTCTTTAATGCTAGCATTACCAAGGCATTCTCCACAATGCTCATTAACATCGGGAGGGGTGGGGGGGGGGGCGGCGGGAGGGGGGCAGTTGTAATTTATACACACCAGAAAAAAATTAAAATTAAAAATTCGTTGTTGTTGAATTATATTAGCAACATACTTTTTAAAAAGGTAGTGACGTTTAATTAAGACACAGAACTGAACATACCTTTTAGCACACTTCTAGCAATACCAATGCACTTAAAATAACGTCTACTACCCAATTTATGACCACCATACAAAAATTAAAAAATGCAGATTTCCTTCACTGTTGCTGACTTTTACTCCCAACATACTTCTCAAAGAGTTACTGATGAGTAGGGAAGGCCCTGAGCTTTCAGTACAAATACTGAATACGAGATTAATTTGGGAAAGCGACATATGCTATTGAGACCTGAATTTTTGGGTTAAGTTTATTTGAAAAATTTCAATCAGGTATGGAATGTAGTAGAAGAATTCATTAAAAACAATAAATATTTTTCAATATTTTAAAATATAAAGGACTGATTAGATTACAGTATTTTCTAAGTGTGGGCTTAAAGTAATCCCCCATTGGTATTGCGGTGGTTAAACAGTGCTGCAGGAAGTTGGTGTTAGATTAAATACCATGTCACCACAAAAAGTAAACATTACGGTCACTAAGAGCTGTGCGTCATTTGACACACCGTAACTCCATGAATTTCATCAGTAAAGCAGTCATGCAACAGAAGGTTAGTAGAAACGACGCTGTGCCTTCGTAATGAAGACTGTGGTACGTCTACAACCGATGATGGGCTCAGTTCATAAGCCGCTTATTGTGGGACGTATAGCTTAACGTGGCGTCGTAGCAGGTGTATTTATTTTACAGATACATAAAATATTGATCGAGTATACGTAATCGTTAACTGTCAGAAGAAGTTGACCTGGTCAGGCTCGAAGTCAAAGTTATTGAATTAGTAGTCTGATATTTACTGAGTGAGGCATCGAGCCTAACGCGAATATAGCGAAGCATTTAACACTTTTGTCGAGTTTGTGCCGACTGACGTCCTTTGTCCCACCTAGCCATATATTTTTATTTTAGTTTAGTAGTATAGCTACCAACACAGGGCGTAGATTTTTAGTTCTTCTTTTTCTGATTTCCTTCTCATCCGTCTCCTCTCTCTCTCTCTCCTCTCTGCCGTTGCCTGCGATTATGTGTACTTTTGATTCGGTGTGTGTGTGAGGGGGAGAAGGAGAGCGCGAGGTAAGGAGAGAGAGAGAGAGAGAGAGAGAGAGAGAGAGAGAGAGAGGTATCAGGTGGAGGTGCTGTATGTATTTGTGAGGACGTGTGTGTCTGTATTTCTGTAACTCTCAAAAGAAGTGTGCATGAGGGCTTAATTAAATAAAATGCAAATAATTTTAATTTTAGTAGCTGTTTGTGCGGTTTCGCAGTCTCGTAACTGGTTGGCACTGAATAATATTACTGCTTACTGATTTAACAAGGTGTGTATGTGTAGACCATCTTCTAGTGTTCTAGTCTGCCATATTCATCCTCCTTGTTCCATATAAACCAACAGAAAAGATTTGCTCCTCACTTACTTTACCTCTTATCCACCAAAACTTCAATAATCATCAGCATCTCAGCATCACATACACTCAATACTTCAATAATACCTCTTCAATACGTCGATACATATAAACCTTATCACCAATATCATTTACCTTACCTCTTATCCACTAAAACTCTAAAAATCATCAACATTACACAATCTCAATACTTAAATAATACCTCTTCAATACGTCAATACATATACCAATATCATTTCACTTCCATAACAACTCTTCCTCTAGTCAGTCTCCTCGAACAAGTACAGATAAAATCCTAGTGCAAACTTCAATTTATCATCCCATACAATCCAAAGACATAATGTCCACACACAACCTCTGTGTAATCCATCTGACCCAAATCATCTACTCATTATGAATTATAAAATACATTTTGGTTACCTTGTCCATCATTAAAGAAAAGAAATGCATACATGACCTCTAACAACCTTTAGTTTGAATAACTCTCAGTAAGTAAGTACGAGAACGGAGTGTGAATGATCGTAATATTTCACAGTGTGTATACCATTTCAAGACTCATGGCACAACAGAAGCAAACATGTGGAGTATTTCTTGTGTCACTAGCTATATCAATTGCTCACGAAGAATGCAGTGTAATAACTGTCAATGGTCTAAACCTAGTGTTTGTATGTCATGTCGTTAGCTTCCTTCCTATTAGCATAAGTTTATACAGCTTCCATAAAACCTCCAGCTCAAGAGACTTCAATGAAGTTTCTTGTACCAATGTCGATCGTAGAATTATTGCAGTTCATTTTCTTATCATAAAATATACAGCACTGAGCGTAAGCAAAACATGCAACAGCGAGTAAATACACCAGTAGAGAACAGAATGTCAACAATTGGATGTAGCACAATCCCTATAACGAGGTTCTGCCAAGCGAATAATCTATAATTAATACCATAGTGTGACCCAAACTCCATGTTCGTACACCGTACATCAGCATTTCTATATACCAAATTAAAGAATAGTTGTGACAAAAAAAAGAAATGTGTAAATAAGCCATCCATACGCAAAGCAGCAAGTATATATCTTACATAATAAACAGGTCATTAGCATCTTATAAGCATAAGCAAATAAATATTCATATCTAATCTTAATAAGTAAACACGAAGGCGCAAGCAGATAAATCACAAAGTATAACTTACATACATAACCATATCAGCACAATTAATGAGGTGACAATTATAATTTAAATAAATAAGCACAGCAGGCACATAATAAAAAAATGTGACATCAGTGAAAAAGCAGTGTAGCCAAGCGATGCATAATATACATAAGTAACAACCCTGTTCATTAATAAATCATTGAAAAAATCAGTTAACACAAGTATAAATCACGTAATCGCGAGAAGCAAATTACGTCTAAAGTACGTACCTAAGTGGAAATATGTTTCCTGAAAAATAAACTCAATTAATAGTTACCTTTTTAGTTTATTACTTTCTTCTTCGAAATGACATTCTTCCTGAAATTTTCTCGATCGCAAGTCCTCTTAATGTCGGACACACACAGAATTTACCTGAAGTTCTTAAATATTTTATACAACTGTATCCTGAAAAATACTGAACATTAATAACATAATTTATACTGAACTTATTCGGAGAAATTAGACTGTGTATTTGTTTACGGCTGTCAGTGCATTCATACTGAGCGCTCGATCAGCTGTAGGTACGCGTGACGTAAGAAGTAATTATTTGCGGTCAACGACTGCCTTGTGCGGCGCGCAGACTTCACTGTTGCTTTGAGTATGTGCCGCCGCCGGAACACGGGGCGGTATCCTTGTACTCTTCGTGTGTTTACGTATAACTGTTAGTTTCTCAAAAGTATGTCATTCCACAAAAATTTTAACGTTCGATATGTTATGTATTCCCTTAGAGCGCCGTGATTTAAGAGTTTCTACTTCGACAGTGTTATCATGAATAATTTTGCGAACCCTATATGGACCGTTATAAAGCAGAAAAAATTTGTGACACAAGCCTTTTTTTCCTTTGTGAGACAAACGATGAGACTTAATTAACACCCTTTGACCAACTGACAAGGTTTTTAAACAACCAGGACGTTTAGCTGATTTCTCTCTTCTAGCAGCCGCAGATGCAATATTTTGTAGAGCCAGGTTGACAACTTCAGAATGCCGCAGTTTCAGTGAAGGCGGAAAAGGAACTATTTCAGAAATGCGATTTGTCGGTGCTTTATTTTTTAATGTCAATATAGGCGGTAAAGAAGTTGAATCATTAGGGAGTTCATTCAGAATGTTTTGAAAAATATGAAGATACTGATCCCACGTTCTATCATTCTGATGACAATAAAGTCGACACAATTTATTGATTTTCTTCATCCATCTCTCTGAAGCGTTAGATTGAGGGTGAAAAAGTGAAATGAAAATTGGTTTAATCTTACGACGCCGTACAGTACGAAGGAAAATTTTGGAGCGAAACTGTTATCCATTATCTGATATAGCCTTATGAACATGACCCACTTCTTTAAGAAAATGTTTGATGAAAGCATTAGATACTGAACGAGCTGTTGCTTTGCGTAAAGGTGTAAAACACACATATTTTGATGTCAATTCCACTGCTACCAAAATGTACGCAGAACCATTAATAGAACGAACCACTGGACCGAACAAATCGACTGCAGCCATTTCCTTTAATTTCGTTGGAATGATAGGAAACAACGGTGGTCTGTGAGAAATAGTTGGCGGCTTAGCCTTTTGACCTAATTTGCATTTGGCGAGAACAGGTCGAATACGTTTTTCCATATTACTGAAGTAGCAATCTTCTCGTAATTTATGAAAGCATTTTCTGGGACCAAAGTGTGCATAACTGAAATGTGTATACCAAATCAATTTATTAACCCACTCATCAGGAATGCAAACTAACCAAACAGAGTTGTCGACCGATTTTCGTTTAAAAAGAATATCATTGCGAACTAAATAATACTGTCTAATCGCTACGCTTTCTTTCCTCCTCCACTTCTCCTTAATGTCCTTCCAGATTGGATCCTTGTTTTGCTCCATAGCGATGTCCTGGAGCGAAGACGAAATAAAATTTTCAAACGCAACACCTTGAATATACATCAAACAATAATTGTTTTCTTTGTAGTCCTCTTCAGCACTTTGTTTCGAACTCATAGGTACACGTGATAAAGCATCAGCAATAATATTTCAAGAACCCTGTATCTAAACAATACTAATATCAAATTCCTGTAGATACAGCGCCCATCGTGACAATCTTCAGTGTGTTTTGCTGACATGAGAAATTCCAGAGCTCGATGATCGATGTAAACCTTAGTATGTCTGCCATACAAAAAGATGCGAAATTTTGTGAAGGCCCAAACAACAGCCAAGGCTTCAAGTTCCGTAATCGAATAATTCTTTTCTGATTTACAGAGAACACGACTACCAAATGCAATAGTTTTCTGTACTACAACGCCGTTTTCTTCTATCTCTTGAAATAAGTGTGCACCTACGCCTTTGTATGATGAGTCCGTCGCCAAACAAAAATCTTTAGATAAATCCGGATGTGAAAGAAGTGGAGCAGCAACTAAAGCATCACGAAGTTGTTCAAATTCTGACTGAGCTTCCTCATCCCAACACCAATTCGAATTCTTTCCAGATAGTTCACACAAACGAGGTGTGGCCAAATTGTCCAGTGTAACAAAGCGTCTAAGAAAATTACAGACACCAAAGAAACTATGAACATCACGTTTTGTAGTAGGAACAGCATAATTACGAATAGCGTCTAGTTTCTCTGTATCAGTAAGAATACCTTCTGTAGAAATAATATGACCAAGAAATTTCACCTGAGAACGACCAAATTCAGATTTTTCCAAATGCACTGTAAAGCCAACTCTTGCAAAAATATGTAATAATGAATCCAAAATTTTATTGTGCTCACTCCAAGAACGTTTAGCAATAAGAATATCGTCAACATATGAAGTAATATTGTCACGAAGATAAACAGGTAAAATTTCGTTTAAGCTACGAATGAATGCTGCTGAAGATACAGTAAGTCCAAACAGTAATTTCCGAAATCACTTTTGGGAAAAATAGTCATAGCCGGTTATTCTTTACCGACTCTCTAGGTAGACTGATAGTTGAAGAGTTGTTTTGATAGATACAAAAAATAGTAAAAGAGTAGCCAGCGGTGCAGAAAACTAAAAGGGAAATAGCACCACTACAGCTCTGGGCCCTGTGCACGCTACGGCACATATTCACTTCGTGTAGCGAATCCCCTGAGGACTAAAATTGCCGCACATAAATTCCAGTTTGTGACTTAGTGGCCAATTTGGTGGAAGTGCGTACATAAATTGGTCTAACCATGAACGTGGATGTATGTCATTCTTAGAATTGCGAAAGATCTTAAATTTCCGAACAGTGAAGAAGTGTTCATAGTCAAAGTTTTCGCCTCGTGGCGACAAAGACCTACCGCGTCTGTCCCCGTCCCAATGTCGATTATTGTCAAGTTCGCGCGCCTGGTGCTTGTTGCTTCTCGTAAATGAAATAAATTATTTTCTTCAAAGCCCTCTGCTATCTGTGATTCTAAAATTCTTCTGCTGTCTTTTCCTACGATTTCGCTTTCAATTTGTTTGACTTGCTTTCGTAAAGCTTCAAATTCCCTTTTAACGCGTTCATTAAATTTTCCCTGATTTTCAACATGTTCATTTATATGCTGGTACTCTTCTGTTTCTACAAATGGCAGTGGAGCTGTATCATCTGAATCTCTGTCCCCATTTAAATTAAGACTTGTCAATTTATCTGAAATCTCCTCAACTCTTTCCGATAAGTCACCTATTTGTTCTTTCTGTTTATTTACATCTTCCGTAAGTGTCGCGACTCGGCTTTCAGTATTGACACATTTAGTAGTTAACTGTTCACATTGTTGTGTTAGGTTATTTATTCTGTCATTTGGTACCGATTCCTCGATTCTTTCAAATATTTCTTCCTTATTGTGTGCACGTTTTAAATTTAACTCTGAAAATTTTTGTACTATCACGCGATCTCTTTCTTCCTGTTCTCTATCCTGTTTCTTTTGTCTGATTTCTCTTGAAATTAATTTATTATTGTGAGCATTCAAAATCGGTTGTACTTCTCTAATTTGTTTCTTTAATTTATCTTTCATATTTTTAAAACATGTCCCTATTCGTGAGTCTAACCGTGTTGCCAGTGCTCCCATCTCTGTTTTTAATTCAGATCTTAACTGTGTTTCCATTGTTCCCATACCAGTTGTAATTGTTCCTATTTGTGATCCCAAATTTAATATTGCACTCATCAACTGTGCCAAATTAACTGGTTCTAAACTCTTTTCACCCCTAACATTTCCCTCAAAACCAACTTCTTTGCTCATAGCTGTAAAGCTATCTCTGATCGATACTATTCCAGAATCTTCTGTCATTAATCTCGTATTCTGAAAATTTTTTGATTGTGAAAAATTTTGAACTGGTTCCGGACTATTTTCCCGGCTTATTAAATTGTTTTCTACTTCATTATTCGTCATAGTGTTCTCCTGTATTGGCGAGTTCGCCATGTTACCAAGTTCGTCATTACGACTATCCATCATTTTTGCCTTTTTCGTCGATCGCGTAATCATTTACAAAACATACAAAACTCGTCCCTATACGAAAATTACACACAATATGAAACTTTATCACCAACAATACTATTCACACAAAATGCTTCCCGACAAACACGATTAACGAACAATTGAAATCTTCATAATTGCACAAAATTGTCACACCCCTATACAAGGCATCAAAAATTAAATTCCGCAAAAATACCATTAGAAGAATGACAAGACAACTACAAATGTTGAATTACCAAATCTACACATGCAATATAGACTACAATTACTAAACTACAAATTACTACAACAATCCTACTGTCTGCTATTTTTACTATCAAAAGAATTCCAAGGGACGATCCGAAGCATCGGTCGCCACGTGCATGGGGGCTTAATTAAATATAGAATGCTAATAATTTTAATTTTTGTCGCTGTTTGTGCGATTACGCAGTCTCGTAACCGGTTGGCTCTGAATAATATTAGTAATGGTCCGCAATCTGACTGCACAGAATAACAACAAGGAATGAAAGGAAATTTCCGTTAACACAATTAATTAATTGAGTACCCAGCAACTATAAAAGCTACGAAACAACAAATTACAAATGTAACTGTTCTGTGTGTGGAAGTGTGATTCAACGTACACATCTGGCACGGTTCTACCTCAATAAGACAAGATATTTTAAACACGATTTACACTGAAGTAATTAAAAAAACCAGAAATACTATGATTGCTCATAGAAACCAGAATTACAGTCTAATACAATAACACGAGCCAGATGCTTTGTTGACTGAACCTGTGACCAAGGGACATTGTTATTTAGGACGTCTAAAATAAAAAATTTTCTTTACCTTCATATATATTGACGAAAAATACACTTTGATCATTACAACATCTCCAATCGAATAACATATGGTGTCTTGCCCAACAGAACAACTAGTACTCTATCGACGTCTCAACAAGCACAGATCACGCCTACCTCAGAACTACTACTGCACTCACCAACTTCTCAGCGGCAACTGCCAGTGGAGGCGGCTGAATAATACTCTTTGGTGCAAACTCTGGCGCTGTGAATCAGTGTAGCCACCTTTCAAGTGTTGGAAGTAACTTTGGCAAGACAAACAAAATTTTTTCGAACCCAACTCCTGCTGTGACTTTCACGTCTACAGACGTTAAAGTAACTTCTGGCGTGCCACAGGGGAATGTTATGGGACCATTGCTTTTCGCAATATATATAAATGAGCAAGTAGATAGTGTCGGAAGTTCCAAGCGGCTTTTCGCGGATGATGCTGTAGTATACAGAGAAGTTGCAGCATTAGAAAATTGCAGCGAAATACAGGAAGATCTGCAGCGGTTAGGCACTTGGTGCAGGGAGTGGCCACTGACCCTTAACATAGACAAATGTAATGTATTGCGAATACATAGAAAGAAGGATCCTTTATTGTATCATTATATGATAGCGGAACAAACACTGGTAGCAGTTACGTCTGCAAAATATCTGTGAGTATGCGTGCGGAACGATTTGAAGTGGAATGATCGTATAAAATTAATTGTTGGAAAGGCGGGTGCCAGGTTCAGATTCATTGAGAGAGTCCTTAGAAAATGTAGTCCATCAACAAAGGAAGTGGCTTACAAAACACTCGTTCGACCTATACTTGAGTATTGCTCATCAGTTTGGGATCCGTACCAGGTCGGGTTGACGGAGGAGATAGAGAAGATCCATAGAAGAGCGGCGCGTTTCGTCACAGGGTTATTTGGTAACCGCGATAGCGTTACGGAGATATGTAGCAAACTCAAGTGGCAGACTCTGAAAGAGAGGCGCTCTGCATCGCGGTGTAGCTTGCTCGCCAGGTTTCGAGAGGGTGCGTTTCTCGATGAGGTATCGAATATATTGCTTCCCGCTACTTATACCTCCCGAGGGGATTACGAATGTAAAATTAGAGTCTCGAGCGCGCACGGAGGCTTTTCGGCAGTCCTTCTTCCCGCGAACAATACGCGACTGGAACAGGAAAGGGAGGTAATGACAGTGGCACGTAAGGCCGGCTAGGGTGGCCGAGCGGTTCTAGGCGCTACAGTCTGGAGCCCCGCGACCACTAGGGCTAGAGTCGCAGGGTCGAATCCTGCCTCGGGTATGGATGTGTGATGTCCTTAGGTTTGTTAGGTTTAAGTAGTTCTAAGTCCTAGGAGACTGATGACCTCAATAGTTAAATCCCATAGTGCTCAGAGCCATTTGAACCATTTTTGAACAGTGGCACGTAAAGTTCCCGCCGCCACACAGAGTTGGGGGGCTTGCGGAGTATAAATGTAGATGTAGATGTAGATGAGTCGCAGTGTGACGTAAAGCGGACGGCGACCACGAACCCTGAGGCGAGGCCAGCGAGTCCTTGGCAGTGACCCCGCCCCCCTCTCCTCCTTCTTCCACGTCACGGGTCATCTTGGCCGGCTGCCCGGCGCCGCTGGCATCGCTACGCGCTAGATCACAGGAGATGTTCTCTTCAGTATTCTCTCTGCGGGCCAGCTTGCAGTCGAAACGTGTCTTCAGAAGACTAGTTAATTTAATAACTAAGATTTTGTTATGGAGGCACCGTTCATGGGTGGACTTACACAGTCCAACAGTTACATGATGAGAATTCTGCAGAGTTGAAACAAAAGTCACGTTTTTAGGCCACTCTCTAAGACAAACAGTCGCGAAGATCTGTAGGGCAACAGTGCAACCTTTTGACAGCTGAAACGATGCTAGCGCTCCAAGTAGCTTTGCTGGAATTTTCATATTTACTAGTCACCAATATCAGTCTGTACTGATGAAATGTCAGTGCAGTGTAGTGCATGGGCTTACGGTTCACTATGGCAGAGTCGTAATTGCACGTTCGTAAATCGTTTAAGATCAGACATGAATTGTAGCCGGTTGCGTTTATGTTCAAAATGAACATATGATTATATTCGCGTGCTTGGGGTGTATGTTTTGATGCTTTGCGCTGATTGTAGTACGTTTCATGTTTTTTTTCTTGCTTTCTTTATTTCAGTGAATTTCGCGTTCATGTTAATACATTCAAGGCTAGACAAGAGTTTTGCAACATTGGAGATTAGATAGTTCCCTTATAGATGCCCTTTTCGCCTTGTCCTTGCTTCTATGCTTTGCCTGTACTGCTCATGTTATCTTTCCTGCTTCCAGGTATCAAAATGTATCTATCTTTTGAAGAACCTCTTTCCTGTATCGTACAGCATGTCCACCTGTGAGGCTATCTTCTTCATATCTTAAAGCACTGCTAGCACATATTCCATTACATTTAGCACAAAACCCAGTTCCTGCTACCGCCGCTGGAGCATCAAATAATTGTATTGTGATAACTTTCTGTGCTTAACAAACAGCCGGCCGGTGAGACGGAGCTGTTCTAGGCGCTACAGTCTGGAACCGCGAGACCGCTACGGTCGCAGGTTCGAATCCTGCCTCGGGCATGGCTAGTTAGGTGTAAGTAGTTCAAAGTTCTAGGGGACTGATGACCGCAGATGTTGAGTCCCATAGTGCTCAGCGCCATTTGAGCCATTTTTGATAAACAATAATAGTCCTATAGTTCCCTCACTTCCATTTCTAAGTACAAAATAAACATCAGTAATGAAAATGAACGTCCTTATGTTACACGTTTTCGGGATTGGTTTTGACTTCTTATACAAATCTGTAAGTACATACTACTAAAAATTGCTTTGAAGAAAGAGAGTGAGTTAGTTATCCATCTCTGTCTTCAATACCATACTGCCTAAATAAGGAAAATAATTTTTACTTTTTCTGTGCTGGAAAAATGCAGCTGTTTGGCAATTTGCGTTTAAGTAAAGTAACTGGGGTTGATTTGGGACACCAAACAATAATGGCGCCGCGTTCCACACTATTTTCCTCTTGCCTACATTCATGAACTGGTATGCCTCAAACTGTAAAGTAGAAATTGTAATATTCTTGTACAGATGCTATTATTCTTCATAAGACCAGACTTTCTCGTATTTTTCGGACACTTCTTACTCCTGGGAAGTGAAACTGAATGATTACTGTAAAAAAAATCCACAACATATGCTTACTGGACAACAACGCATCTTACACCATCCGTAAAATATTATAATTATCTCTTCGTTTACACCCAAATAATGTAGCCAAATTCAATCCAGAACATTTCCTTCATTTCAAGAACTTCTTATAACATACTAATTTATCAGTTTCTTGGCTATTTATACACGACCGTAGTAACTGCTTGCAACTACGAGTTTCATTATACATCGGTGCGTATAATTTTGCGAATCTGAAATGAGACCAAGTAGGTCCTATTGTATATCTGCAATCGGAAAACGTCCAGACACTTTCATACATCAGTAGCATCATGAAACGGTGGTTAAGATTTTGCGATTCTCACGAAGAGCAGAAATTCTGAAGACACTACCAATGAATGGCGATGTCAAAGATTTTCTCGCGTGCCCGAAGGTGTAACTAGCCACTGTAAAATGAACATATGTTGTTCATAACATTATAGACTTACCTCTCAGCATCCATTCGAAATCGAGAAAGAGATATTTCCGGATTAATTTTTGATTGGTGCTACAATTTATAACGCCAAAACATGCTCCAAAACACGACCGCATTTTGAATGTGCTTCTCTCCTCCATCTATACATACACAACCGTTTCACGGTGTGTTATGTTTATGCAGAACAGCCGCTTGGCTGTACTGCAGTAGCGAAGTGGCAGAAAATCTCTGCGAGTTTTGTGACTCATATGTTAGACTCTGTTTAGGCTCTTTTTGTAACAGCTCTCTTATGTTCATGATCAACGCCATGGTGCAAAATTTAAGATTACTGAACATTTTTGTCACTTTTTTATTAGAATACGGTCTCTGTGTGTCTATAGAGACTATGCCTCAATGTAAATGACCAGGGGCAATTTACTACAAGAGTATTGTAATTCAGTGTTTAGCGTTTACCGATTATCCTGTAATACTGTCCAGAGACGTAGTAATGGCAACAAGTAAAAACTGGACAAGTGAAAGCAGGACTCTTGACTCTGAAGGTTCCACACAAACTTAATCACGTCTGTAGATAGTTCGTCTATAGATTTCGGTCAGTGAGTTTGAGAGTATCAAATTATGTCACATAAATGGCCGTATCTTTTGATTGCACTACCTTGTAAGGTTAAATTTTATTCACCATCTAGGGACTGTAGACATTAGTATTTCACGTAAATTTCAACTTGATACTTCTACGCTAAAAAACAACGCACCACGAAGGAGCTATGCAAACTGGTCAGAAACTGATATTCATACAGGTATCGACGAAAAATACAAAATTCCAAACTTTGACAGCCGACGGATGAATGTGTGAGGCTGCAGCGCAGTCTCACCACGCATCTGGCATGGCTAATAAACAGGAGACATGTCGATAGCACGTCATGAAGTCTTTGCGGATTTCGTTCGGTGTACTCAGCTGGATAGTAGCTATGCCTCGAAGACACGCATGAACAAGATAAGCAAAAGTCAGCATTAGTGAGAGGACGTGTACTTGGGCTCAAAGAAGCCGGTTAGAGTATCGGCGAACCGCTCTGCATTTGAATAGTAGCGCTGCCACTATTCGACGATGTCGGCAGGAATGGATGAACCACGGCCGAACACAGCGGCAAGAAGTAAACGGTCGAACGTAAGGGACGGCAGTACGTGAGGACCGAGCAGTCGTCAGAGAGGCACTCGGAGCTTCGGATTCATGACTATCATCGATCCGATGTACACCTGGTGCTTCAGAGACCACAGGGACTATTAATAGGCGGCTCACAGAAAGGACGTTGAATTCACGGTGCCCTTTGCAGCGAGTATGACTGACTTCTGCACAGAAACAAGCTCGTTTACAGTAGCGTCGGCCACATTCTGCCTGAAATCAAACTGACTTGAGTAGAACTGTCTTCAGTGGTGAGTCCCGCTTCGAACTGAGACGCAAAGACCAGTGAAGACGCGTCTGCAAGCGATATGGACAGCGGTGTGGTATAAGCCTGACTGTCTCCCTCTATACGGCCCGACAACCACGAGAGATGGTCACGGGTGCTAAGTCATTTCATCGCATGACCCCACTGTTCAATCAATCGAAATGACAGTCACAATCGCGTTTTTTATTTTGTCGCCAACCGGTTTCAACCCGCGATGGGGTCATCTTCAGGGGAATTTACACCATTTGGTCGCTCGCTGGAGTTGTCACCCTACCTGTGCACGGTTCGTAACTATTAGTTACCAACTAACTAGATGATCCTACCGCGGGTTGAAACCGGTTGGCCACAAAATAAATAACGCCATTGTGACTGTAATTTTGATTGATTGATTATAAGTAAATCAATCGTTGCTATCTCCACGCAACTATGTTGCCCTTAGATTGTCACCGGCGGCATCATTAAAGCACATCGGTGTCGTCGAAATTCTACACCCTGTTTGTTGCCTTGTCGTAAGCCATCCTAGAAATAAATTTGAGGAAGATATTTCCCACCCACACACGGTTAGGGTTTCTCTTGCTTGTTTTCCTGTTTGCCAAACCCTTCTTTGGCCGGTAAGGGAGCCGGATCTCTCCACAGTTGAAAACCTTTGGAGCAGTGAGGGCAGGGTCCTCTAAGCAGCTCGAGTCAGAAAGAAAGAATTTGGCCCGATATCCCTCAGGAGGACATCCATTAACTCTATCAAACAATGCCAAGCCGAATAACTGCTTGAATAATGGCCAAAGGTGGACCAAAGCGTTGTAGGCTTGCTCAGTTTGTGAAGTTGTTCCTCTTGGATAAATCATCCAATTTTTCTGAAACTATAATTATTGGTTGCTCTGTACGTGTACATCACATATACCCATATCCATAGCATTCCGATAGTTCCTTCGTGGTGCATCTTTTCTTTTCCTTTGAGTGTATTTTTGGATACCTTTTCTTGGTGAAACATTGGTTGTTGGCAAGTTTCTTCATTCTAGGTCAACGGTACTACAGCTCCTGATAAGTGAGTTTGCGATTATCAAAATATGTGACATAAATATCCGTATCCTTTGATTGAATTAACTTTTAAGGGACATAAATTTCAACTTGATATCTTTTCCTGTTCCCGAGAAAAAGTGGTCTTAACAAGGCACACACATACAGGCAGACAACAAATGACAAAAGAATAATTTTTGTGTGATGTGATTACAAATTCTTTTCTGACTTTTTCCTTTACCTATGCTATGAAACATGGCTTCTTGACACATTTTATGATCCTAGGTCAACTGGGAGTACCGTATAGGGTTAGAAAAGTGAGTTTACGAGTTTCAAAATACGTGACATAAATGGCAACATCTTTTGACTGCGTTGGCCTGGAACCTTAAATATTTTACACAGACAAGGAACCGGAGACATTGCTATCTAACATTGATTTCAACATGCTACTTCTAGCATTTCCTGAGAAAAATGGATCTTCACAGACGGACAGGCACGTAGACATCAAAGCAACGCTGTAAGTTTTCCATTTTTGCTGTTTGGGGTACGGAACGATAAAAATCAACATTTTGAAACGAACTGCAGAAAAGACAGGTCTTCAAATGCCTAACGTGTAAACAAATTGTATGACAAACCGAAATTATTCTCGAAATTTTATGAACACAGATGAACGAAAAAATTTGGGAGACACCAAATGTAAATATCTTGGTGAGGGGCCAAAGGAAAACGGCAATCACGGGGAAGGAGGTGGAATACGAAATGGCCTTACAATTGCCTAAAGACGTGTCCAATTAGAGAGCTATCCCCTCTCAAGGAAAGTTACAGCGCTATGTTACAGTAATAAAACCAGAATGTTTATACGGAGGCGAATGCCTGGATTTGAAACAGAAAACATGGGAAAGAAAGAGACGAAAATACTAAGAAAATATTGGTGTCAATAAAACTACAGTGACTACAAGAATAGGTGTGACGAAGATTTGTACAAGAAAATTTGACAACTAACTGTAACGATGAAAAAATCTAGAATGATGCCTTACGACTATATGGTTCGGATTTTTTTGAACAAATTAACGGGAAAGAAATCACTCTGGTGCAAGAAATCGAAAGTGATCTGAAGGAGATGAATACTGAAGAACATGAATTCTGAGCAGAGATACGCTTCGAAAGAAGGTTTCAGATTCCCATTTCCAGCGAAAACCAAAACATGTAAACTGCGAAAAGTGGTTAGAGTTCAGATACAACAGCACTCTGATCAAATGAAAAAGTTGTGGAAAACCGGAACTAGTTATTTACGTGGTCGATGGGAGGCCAATATAGAGTAAAAAGATTGTATCTTGCATGTTGCTTATAGGAAGTTCTCTCGTGTCTCGTGCTGGTGTGCTGTATTCTGACAACTTGCTGTTGCCCCATCCGACCATATGAACGATAAGGAGGACATGTTTCACTTAGCGTGTGTGACGTAATGTGTTGTGATGTGTTCGCCTTGAACAGAGCATCGATAGGTCTACGTTACTTCTCGGGCTGCGTTTGAATAGTGATGAGTCATAATGAGCTCAACAATTTCCGTCTCTCTTGGTACCCAGGTCACGAAGTCTTACAGGCGCTGTCATCAGGGTGTTATGTCGGCAAACCGCCATTGGATACTATAAGGAGCAGTCAAATGAAGCCGGGACCGATGCAGAAAAGTAATTAAACTATTTATTATTTCAAAAGTAATTGACATAACTATTAATACATTTATCCTACACAGATACAAGACGGTCAATACCTTCAGGAATTATTTTTTTTGCGGTTGCCTGTGGAACCATGACTGAATCCAGGATTGCTCCTCTTCGTCCGAAGCAAATAGAGGGCCTTCGAATGTCTCTCTTCAGGGCTCCAAAAATGTGGAAATCCCATGGGTTCACGTTGACACTGTGCAAAAACTGAAGTACATCGTCAGGTCCAAATGCCCAGGAATATTGTCAGATGGCGTGCATCATTCTGTTACAGCACAATGCCTGCCCACATTATGCCATAGTTGTTTCCATTACGTTGCAGAAATTTCGCTGGGAAGCCCTTATACATCCTTCATACAGTCTCTACCTTTCCCCACGCAAATTCCATATTTTTGGAGTTCCGAAGAAAAAATTGTGTCCGTCGATTTGCTTCGGACGAAGAGATGCACGCCTGGGTTCAATCTTGGTTCCATAGGTATCCCGAAACTTATTTACATAAAGGTATTGACCGTCTTGTCTCACAGTGGGATAAATGTATTAACAGCTGTGGCGTTTACTTTTCAAATAATATACGGTATACTTACTTTTTCCCCATCTGTCTCGCTTTCATTTGACTACATTTTATACAGTGTGATTCTGGGGTAGGTGTGCCGAAAAGACAGTGTTTATTTCTATATCTATATCTAATTCTACAAACATATTGTAAAAATATTTGTTAAGGGCATGGCAGATGAAGCTTCGTACTGCACAATATAATAGGGTTTCTTTCCGTTCCATTCATTTAGGGAGTATGGGGAGGATACTGCTAAATTTCCTCTGTGCCAACAGTAGTCAGGCTAATCTTCACTCCGCGATACATACACTCCTGGAAATGGAAAAAAGAACACATTGACACCGGTGTGTCAGACCCACCATACTTGCTCCGGACACTGCGAGAGGGCTGTACAAGCAATGATCACACGCACGGCACAGTGGACACACCAGGAACCGCGGTGTTGGCCGTCGAATGGCGCTGGCTGCGCAGCATTTGTGCACCGCCGCCGTCAGTGTCAGCCAGTTTGCCGTGGCATACGGAGCTCCATCGCAGTCTTTAACACTGGTAGCATGCCGCGACAGCGTGCACGTGAACCGTATGTGCAGTTGACGGACTTTGAGCGAGGGCGTATAGTGGGCATGCGGGAGGCCGGGTGGACGAACCGCCGAATTGCTCAACACGTGGGGCGTGAGGTCTCCACAGTACTTCGATGTTGTCGCCAGTGGTCGGCGGAAGGTGCACGTGCCCGTCGACCCGGGACCGGACCGCAGCGACGCACGGATGCACGTCAAGACCGTAGGATCCTACGCAGTGCCGTAGTGGACCGCACCGCCACTTCCCAGCAAATTAGGGACACTGTTGCTCCTGGGGTATCGGCGAGGACCATTCGCAACCGTCTCCATGAAGCTGGGCTACGGTCCCGCACACCGTTAGGCCGTCTTCCGCTCACGCCCCAACATCGTGCAGCCCGCCTCCAGTGGTGTCGCGACAGGTGTGAATGGAGGGACGAATGGAGACGTGTCGTCTTCAGCGATGAGAGTCGCTTCTGCCTTGGTGCCAATGATGGTCGTATGCGTGTTTGGCGCCGTGCAGGTGAGCGCCACAATCAGGACTGCATACGACCGAGGCACACAGGGCCAACACCCGGCATCATGGTGTGGGGAGCGATCTCCTACACTGGCCGTACACCTCTGGTGATCGTCGAGGGGACACTGAATAGTGCACGGTACATCCAAACCGTCATCGAACCCATCGTTCTACCATTCCTAGACCGGCAAGGGAACTTGCTGTTCCAACAGGACAATGCACGTCCGCATGCATCCCGTGCCACCCAACGTGCTCTAGAAGGTGTAAGTCAACTACCCTGGCCAGCAAGATCTACTGATCTGTCCCCCATTGAGCATGTTTGGGACTGGATGAAGCGTCGTCTCACGCGGTCTGCACGTCCAGCACGAACGCTGGTCCAACTGAGGCGCCAGGTGGAAATGGCATGGCAAGCCGTTCCACAGGACTACATCCAGCATCTCTACGATCGTCTCCATGGGAGAATAGCAGCCTGCATTGCTGCGAAAGGTGGATATACACTGTAGTAGTGCCGACATTGTGCATGCTCTGTTGCCTGTGTCTATGTGCCTGTGGTTCTGTTAGTGTGATCATGGATGTATCTGACCCCAGGAATGTGTCAATAAAGTTTCCCCTTCCAGGGACAATGAATTCACGGTGTTCTTATTTCAATTTCCAGGAGTGTATATGGCAACAGTGTTGTATATTTTTAGATTGGTCACTTAATACTGCTTCTTGAAATTTTGTAAGTAGGCTTTTTCAGGATACATCTTTTTTAACTGACACTGTGCATAACTAACGGCCTACATACTAGGGAATCTGCCACATAAAACAAACACATGTATCCGATTTTTGTTGTACATGATATGTATATGAACAACAGGTTCATTTAGGAATATTCAGCAGTAATGAACAAAAGTTGGACTGCTTTTTCGTACAGCGATAGTTGATACAACTTAACGAAGTACAACGAAAGACATGACGTTGTTGTAAGACAAAGGTCTCATTTCGAGAGGAGAGTGGTTCAAATCCTCATCCGACCATTCAGATGTCGGCTTTCAGTTGTGAACCTAAATCATTGAAGGAAAAAGCCGAGATATTTCCTGTGAAAGGGCACCGGCAACTTCCTTCCTCAGTCTGAGGTTGAAATGGCTCTGAGCACTATGAGACTTAACATCTTCGGTCATCAGTCCCTAGAACTTAGAACTACTTAAACCCAACTAACCTAAGGACATCACACACAGCCATGCCCGAGGCAGGATTCGAACTTGCCACCGTAGCAGTTCCGCGATTCCGGACTGCAGCGTCTAGAACCGCACGGGCACCGCGGCCGGCTCCTCAGTCTGAGGTTATTGTGCTATGTCACTAATGTCCACCTAGTCTACGGGATGTCAAACCAATATTCTCTTTCCTTAAAAAAAAGATATTGTTTGTCGTATAAATGTATCA
Organism: Schistocerca gregaria; assembly: GCF_023897955.1. Lineage (NCBI taxonomy): Eukaryota > Metazoa > Arthropoda > Insecta > Orthoptera > Acrididae > Schistocerca > Schistocerca gregaria. The sequence goes on from NC_064921.1 coordinate 224,369,625, forward strand.
TACACATTATACGCAGTATATGGTTCAAATGGCTCTGAGCTCTATGGGACTTAACATCTGAGGTCATCAGTCCCCTAGAACTTAGAACTACTTAAACCTAACTAACCTAAGGACATCACAACGCACATCAATGCCCGAGGCAGGATTCGAACCTGAGACCATAGCGGTCACGCGGTTCCAGACTGAAGCGCCTAGAACCGCTCGGTCAGAACGGCAAGCTGTACGCAGTATACAACTGGCAGTTGTGTACTGGCACAACTGATATATGTAATACGGAAACACATTCAGTTTAATCAGCGCTCGATCATGAACTTCTGACACGGTCATCATTTCTTGCTCTTGACTGCCATCACCGGCAAAGCGAAATCGTTGTGGTCGTCGGTCGCTCAGCCAGGGAAGTAGCAGCGGTCGTATTAAACGCAGAATGACCTTGCTCAATAAATGGAAATTCAAGGGCAGTACTTTCGAAATGAGTGACGTGGTACTCTTGCAAAACAGTTGGGCGCCGTCCTCTCCGTTCTCGCCGCGTTCGGATAAACTGGCCTTAACTGGTCCATTACAGGCTGACGCAGCATGCGAAAATAAACCAGCGGCAGTACAGTCTGAGAGGTCGCAGTTGAAACACGTAACTTTGTCACTGTGGTGTATGTGATTTCACTCTGAAAGAACCGGTGCAGGAACGAAGTGCATTTCTTGTATTTCAAACTAGCGAGTTACAAGCACCGATCGTAACTCATCGATTTCTGTGGTTAACTAAATTATTCGCACCATATGTCTGGAAGGGTCTATCAACGACGTCACAGGTAGTTTCATAACAAAAATAGATAGGCTTAGCAGCGTTTTGTATTCATTTGATACAGAGAAAGTGACTGCGAACTTATGAATATATGATATTTTTAATTGTGAAGGGAATAGAGCATCCAAACAACAATTCTAACACCACTCACTCGTAAAAGTCTGACAACATGAATAGCTTATGTCACAAACATTTGGCCATTCGTCACCAGCTATTCCTTTTTGAAATGTTGTGCTTATAAGTAAGTGAGTTTCTGAAGCAAGGAGCCTACCAATCTCGTCATTGCGAGCATCTTCTGAATTGCCACGCTGAATAGACGTGGCTGGTAGTGTCGGAGATACGGTTCCCTTGGTTCCTAATACCAAAATGAATGAGTTGTAGGCAGTCACACGCGTGATACCACTGCCAAGTATACGCCTCACCTTCCAAGTAGTCATGTCGTTTAATGTATTCCACCTAAATAGGCCACAACCACGCCAACAAGTCGAGTGTCTGGCATGAAATATGGTGGCAATGTCCTCAAGAAATGGCTCTGAGCACTATGGGACTTAACTTCTGAGGTCATCAGTTATCTGTTCAGAATGCATTCTAGAAGTAATTATAGGAACTGAATATGGCGCCTTGCTAGGTCGTAGCAAATGACGTAGCTGAAAGGCTATGCTAAACTGGCGTCTCTGAAAATGAGAGCGTATGTAGACAGTGAACCATCGCTAGCAAAGTCGGCTGTACAACTGCGGCGAGTGCTAGGGAGTCTCTCTAGACTAGACCTGCCGTGTGGCGGCGCTCGGTCTGCAATCACTGATAGTGGCTACACGCGGGTCCGACGTATACTAACGGACCGCCGCCGATTGAAAGGCTACCACCTACCAAGTGTGGTGTCTGGCGGTGACACCACAGCATTGATGTTCGCTTTATCGTTATACACTACCGGCCATATCCGTTCATCAAATGCGAGCGTAGATGGAAGTATAGTCTCCCATTATAAATTCTGCGATCGTCTCTATACACAAACTCAAGAGGCAATCGCAGATGTGCATTGGTGTCCCTGTTGTTACTATCATATGTCGTGTACGCAGAACTTGTATTATGCGTGAATAAAACTTCATTCATATGGAACCATTCCTTCAGCGGGTTCATTTTTCATGTTCTGCTTGTGAACGTGTTGTAACAATATTATGTGTTTGCTGCAGTGAAGGGACTAACCAGTTTTAGAGTCTCACCGTTTGCTACAACATTTCGTTTCGCCATATTTCTGCAATATATTTGTAGTACAGATTCTGGTACGTTAGCAGCTGTCAAATAGGAACTAAATATAACGCACCATTACGTTTTACTAATGACTGTGTGCTTCAGAACTGAACTAATTACAACACATACAACCTTGTGGATTTTTTCAAATGCGTCTCGCAGAAATCCACAATTTGCATCCTCCACCGCAGTCATTAATACGCCTCACTCGGTTCTTGTGAAAGGAAAAGACAACGCCACACCGGTGTTCGCCGTCTCTGCAGGCTGCAGGGAAGCAGCTGGCCTTCCTGATGAGTGGAGTGGACTCTGTGACGCAACGGGCGACAACAGGAAGCGCTGACAACAGCGCCATCCGACGCGGCGCCGCAACAGATGCAGCCGCCAGAGACTACACTACTAGTAGGAGCTGAGGCTGTCTCCCGGCTCACAGCCCTGGAGCGTACCGACACGCTTGTGCAGCGAAAATGGAGAGGCAACTAGTGGCTACAAATCTGTAGTTCACTTTCACAGCGGCGACCAGCAGCGCCAAAGTATCAGTCGGACTTCACAACAAAATGTTGAGATAAATAATGAAAAACAAATCAACCACTAAACTCTTGACGTAGTTTAACCATTAACTATTCATGTATTTTTCAGGTTGGGCTAATGTGCTGGTGGGGCTCTTAAATACCCGAAACAAATAAAAAATTAGGTAATTTGGAAGAAGCAACACGTGCTCAATACGAGCGATGTATATCGAATCCCTCTCTGTCGAGGCGGCGAATTTGAATGTTGTTTTCTGCGTTGCCAGGGGAATATCATATAACGGTGTAAATAGTAATAACTGACACCCTATGACCGGCGCTTAAATGTGATATGAAGAGTATCCATGTAGATGTAGATGACTGTGTCTTGAAATCTCTATGAAGTACACTTTCGTGGCGGAAATAAGTTCCTCGAATAGATACAGTGGAAAAGTGCTTAGTTCTCCTGAGAGTTCAGCTTGTTGCCAAACGCGAAGCAAAAAAACTGCGTCGAATGTCACTGTCAGGCATATGTTAAACTTTACACGAAAATCTGTGGGCCAGCCGCTGTGGCGGAGTGGTTCTAGGCGCTTCAGTCCGGAACCGCGCTGCTGCTAAGATCGCAGGTTCTAATCCTGCCTCGGACATGGATGTATATGATGTGCTTCGGTTAGTTAGGTTCAAGTAGTTCTAAGTCTAGTGGACTGATGACCTCAGCTGTAAAGTCTCACAGTGACTGGAGCCGTTTGACATTTGATTTTTTTTTTAAGCATCTATGATCTCGAGTTACCCTTCGAGCTGTGTTTCACAACATGTAAGAAAAGGACGCCAATAAGGAAGAATACTTGGTCTGACACGTCAAAATCATGTATTGAAAAGAGTGTCACTATTGTTTCCTGCTCGTTGAGAACTTATACGTTAGAAGCCACTGCTTCTAAAAGTGAAGTGTTGGATTGTTTTGGGGAAGAGACCAAACAGCGAGGTCATTGGTCTCATTTGATTAGGGAAGGATGGGGGGAGGAATTCGGCCGTGCCCTTTCAAAGGTACCATCCCAGCATTTACCTGAAGCGATTTAGGGAAATCACGGAAAACCTAAATCAGAATGACCGGATGCTGGATTGAACCGTCATCCTCCCGAATGCGAGTCCAGTGTGCTAACCACTGCGCCTTCTCGCTCGGTAAAGTGAAGTGTCTATCAAGACTGTGTGACTACTACGGGTTCTGTAGCTAAGTGTGGTATGGCATTGTCACAAACGAAACTGCCCCCTACAGTGCTCATATGAAAACCGTTGAAACTGACGAATCGCACCACACGCATTGTAAGTATGGCGAAGGGACAGAAAAAGCAAAATAGAACACTCTGTAGTGGCATAGAGAGAGAATCAAAGGAGTCCTTTATCCTTCATGTTTACTCTCGGGGTTAGGCAACTTTAGTGCCCCTGATAAAGCATTTTATTTGCCTGGTACGAGAGTCGTAACACAACGAGTGACTAAAAATCAGAATAACGTCTGGCGCTCTGCTGAAATTGGAAGCCGGTCACGTCATGTCCCTCCCTCGTGTTGTACCATCTATGTCTTGAGGGTAAAATTTACAAAAGTGTTATTAAGGATTCCATCGCTGCTAAACATCTGTGACAATCACGAATATAAATTAGATTGCTGCTTGTTCCACTTGCAGCTGTTTAAAATGTGCTCCTAGTTTCCTAACCACACCATCAAAAATCGCGACACATTAAAAAATGAACAGCCAAATATTTGTGACGGGCAAGAACATAGGCTTTGTGTCACTGCTGCTCCTACTCGCAACAATGTAAGCTGTAGTCTGAAGATTCATGCCCAACCACACCCTCAGAAATCGCGAAACATTAGGATACGGGGCCAAATATCTGTAACAAGAAGGAGTATATCGCTACTTGTTGTTTCACTCACAGTAATTTCATCTTCCGTTTTTTAATCAGAATGAAGTCATCTAAACGGAAGGAACTCATTGCTGAGACATCACGCTCCTATATGTATATATAACATCAAATGCTGCTGAACATGCTTCTGTTTCATGTGTAAGAAACTCCCAGAACGTGCTACAAACGCGAAGATGAAGAAAAAATATTTGTCTACATCCAAATTTGAACTTACTTCCCTCAAAAATCACCACCCACTGACCAGAGGTATCATGTACTGAGCGGAGCTTTAATACGCTTCGTAATAAGCATAGTAATCTATTAGAGACGATGTCTCATTAATTGACATTTAATAATGTAACAAATCGCACCTAGAGTTATAAATGTTCATTGAGGCTTTGTCTTAAAACGCAGACGTCATAACACACAAGTTTTAATATGGAATCATCTGAAAAAAAAAGAACTGAACCTAGCGTCTGAGGCGTAGTGAGCGAGGGATGTCACGTGACCGCTTACCGCATGCAGCCGACTTCCAATTTTTAATCACTCGTATAACAGGTGGGTGGAAGGCTTATCACATTTTGCGAAAAGAAGGTAACCAATACGATTTTGTTAACCGCTCTATGGAGATCGTTTCATCCGACGATCCATTTGTCCTCACGCAAAACATGGAGTTTTTATGGAAATCCTTACAGTCATGTATTAATAGAGAATGTCGTCCGGGAGGAAGATACAAGTTGCATCTATTCTAGGACTTACATTTCCATAACTTACGTCTGTCAGGGAATATCTTCCACTTGAAACTCTCCCCATGTTTCTGAGATATTGCCCGAGCTTATCCTGACATCGATCTGTTGTAGAATTTTAGAAAATGTACTTTGCTCGCGTATAATGTCATTTCTGGAAACCCAGAATCTGCTCTGTAAGAATCAACATGGATTCCGGAAACAGCGATCGTTTGAGACCCAACACGCTTTATTTGTTCATGAGACCCTGAAAATATTAGATACAGGCTCCCAGGTAGATGCCATTTTCCTTGACTTCCGGAAGGCGTTCGATACAGTTCGGCGCTGTCGCCTGATAAACAAAGGAAGAGCCTGCGGAATATCAGACCATCTATGTGGCTGGATTGAAGAGTTTTTAGCAAACAGAACACAGCATGTTGTTCTCAAGGAAAAGAAATGTCTACAGACGTTAAAGTAACCTCGGCGTGCCAGAGGGGAGTTTTATAGGACCATTGCTTTTCACAATATATATAAATGACCTGAGCACTATGGGACTTAACTGCTGTCATCAGTCCCCTAGAACTTAGAACTACTTAAACCTAACTAACCTAAGGACATCACACACATCCATTCCCGAGGCAGGATTCGAACCTGCGACCGTAGCGGTTGCGCGGTTCCACAATGTAGCGCTAGCGCCTAGAACCGCTCGATCACTACGGCCGGCAATGACATAGTAGATAGTGTCGGAAGTTCCATGCGGCTTTTCGCGGATGATGCTGTAGTATACAGAGAAGTTGCAGCATTAGAGAATTGTAGCGAAATGCAGGAAGATCTGTAGCGGATGCGCACTTGGTGCAGGGAGTGGCAACTGACCGTTAACATAGACAAATGTGATGTACTGCCAATACATAGAAAGAAGGATCCTTTATTGTATGATTATGATAGCGGAACCATAATGGTAGCACTTACTTCTGTGAAATATCTGGGAGTATGTGTACGGAACGGTTTGAAGAGGAATGATGTTATAAAATTAATTGTTGGTAAGGCGGGTGTCAGGTTGAGATTCATTGGGAGAGTCCTTAGAAAATGTAGTCCATCAACAAAGGAAGTGGCTTACAAAACACTCTTTCGACCTATACCTGAGTATTGCTCATCAGTGTGGGATCCGTACCAGGTCGGGTTGACAGAGGAGATGGAGAGGATCCAAAGAAGAGCGGCGTGTTTTGTCACAGGGTTATTTGGTAAGCGTGATAGCGTTACGGAGATGTATAGCAAACTCAAGTGGCAGACTCTGAAAGATATGCCCTCTGCATCGCGGTGTAGCTTGCTGTCCAGGTTTCGAGAGGTGCGTTTCTGGATGAGGTATCGAATATATTGCTTCCCCCTACTTATACCTGCCGAGGAGATCACGAATGTAAAATTAGAGGGATTCGGGCGCGCACAGAGGCTTTCCGGCAGTCGTTCTTCCCGCGAACCATACATGATTGGAACAGGAAAGGGAGGTAATGACAGTGCCACGTAAAGTGCCCTCCGCCACACATCGTTGGGTGGCTTGCGGAGTATAAATGTAGATGTAGATGCAGAAATAAGAAATGCAGCCGTCTGTCTATATCACACATGGCATTGTTCACGGAGGGGATGTCGCTGACGAGTGAAGTAAGTAAACTGACTTCTTTTCTTGTTGTAACATGAATGAGTAATGTATGTTGGTATTATGTTTCCACCGATCGCTTTCTTTAGTTCACAATGCGTTTATCTTTTACCGTATATGTTGACAACGGTTCGACAGTAAGGCGTTCGATATATATATAGTTGGTACTGCACACGCGACTTTGTTACCCAAGGCTATGTTCTGAAGAAAATTCAACCGGATTTTCTTGGTGGTTCTTGCGTGAAGTCACGTTGAAGGTTATGTGTCCCTAAGAGTTTGGGTATGAAGGCTTGCAGACCTCGAGGAACGAGCTTTAAATCACTGCGTTACATTACAGGTTTCCCAAGTTGCATTAGTGCTCCCCTACGGTTTGTTTCCTCGGAATTTTGAAAAGACTTTACACTCACATCCTTGACACAATGTTTAAAATGGTAAAGAGTATGATCACTGGACATCTCTTTGACTAGACACTGAGTAGTGAGAGCAAAGGTGATCAAGGCTGTCAACTCCACCTTTAGCACTGTTGTAGCAATTTTCGTCTGGTTTTCCATTTGATTTGCACACTTGTTGATCAAGGTACATTGTAGATACTAACACAACTGCCCGATTCTTTTATGACATATGAACAGACTATCATGTTATTATTTTCACCAAAAGGAACTCTACATACTTGACGTTTCTGATTAGATTTAAACTCTGCGAGCAGCTGCGGCTTATTCATGTTAGAGTTCCTAACACACCCAGATGATTTTCTCTCAGGTACAATTGGTGGGAACAGGGAGTGCATCATTTCGTTGTTCCTTGTCTGTGTATACAAAAATATCACACAAAAAATGAGTATGAGAGTCATATATGTACATTATCTTTATGTTGTGTTTTTCTGGTTTGTTAGGTATGTTGATTCTGAAACTGCATGGAACCAACATTCGTTAACAGTGGCGTTTTTACCTGGTGCATAATAAGAGTTGCAGTTAGGAAGAAACAGACTCCTGAAAAGAAGAGAATCGAAGCATTTGAAGAATGTTGAAAATTAGGTGGACTGATAATGTAAGGGATGAAGAGGGTCTCCGCAGAATCGGCGAGGAACGTCAACCTTTCGTTGGTTATTCAGTCTTTTTCTCATGGCCATCTCCCCCTTGGCAGCCCCTCCCACAAGTCTGAATGTGGGACTAATTCGGCATCTTCGCCAGTGAGGCACTTTTTCACTAACGGAACATACGTCCGTGGGTACGCAGTAGGCGTTTCTTATGCATTGGTTGTCGCTGTGTTCTGCGTTGTCAAGCCGTTGGTCATAGCTGATTCTTCCACTGTTTGGAGCAGTTTCCCACTCCAAAGGCAGGGGAGTGCCCTGAACCTCTGTCCGTTCCAGAGTCCTCTATGAAAAGGCCGTTATGATGATGTTTATTCAAAATTTGAGGACCACCAATGTTCGAACCCGGTACCTGCGACGTTATGATTTCTGGTACAGGGCACCACCTCTAAACCAAGAGGATGATGTGATGGTGGTAAAATCTTTATGTCGTCGATATAGTGAATTTTTAACACATCAGAAGCAACGATTCGTGCCTGACGAAAATTTTGAATTTTGAGCAGGATTCTGTTATTATTTAAATTTATAATAGGAGAGGTCAGTCAGTGTTGACTTTCACACTAGTTTTACCAAGAAATTTGTTTAATTATTATAAAAAAACCATTTTAACACTACCATTGCTTTTAAATGGAAACAATTAATACAGTTTTTTAATTATAGTCGATTTATCTTTGCCATCTCTACCCCACATGCATACGTATCGATGCTTATCATGAACATGAATGCCATGTCGGACAGTTTCCCGAGATACTGCTACTGGTTTATTACTGATAAACTTTCGTGATAGAAGCACGCAAACAGTTCACAGACCTCCTATATCTAAAACTGGATTCTCTTTTGGTCCAAAAGCGATGATCACGACTCTTTACCATTTTTTATGTGTTTTCCCTAAGTGGCGAACTTGAGGCAGAACCGAATGGCGGAACATAACAGGATTGTGCTTGGAGAATGCTACGACCTATTGTAGTGACATGTAGCTAAGTCTCTGAATGATTCAAAGGGCGATGCGACTTGTAAACGAATGGTTGTCCTTCACGTTCCTAGTTGTGTCTTTATAGCTCTTCGCAAATTAAAACGCAATTTGAGTTATTAATTGTTTATTGCTAGCACTTAAATGACATGTCATCTTAAAGTGCATGCCATTCGCAATATGTTAGTTACATAATACTTTTCAATCCGTCAGATATCGCTCCCCACAAGCTGTTAACCTGAAATGTGCTCTTGGACGCAAAGGGATTGGGTAGATTGGGATAGTGTTCCGTTTTGACCTGTCATTCCTTATGCAAGTAGATTTCAAACTATATATTTCTTTCTTCGCTTGCTTTTCCAGATGGTGTGAACTTAACATTAGGAAGACTGATCGACAGCAGTTGGATATTAAATCAATTTTAGCCATTTTATCCTCTGAAATGAGGGATATAAAAGCATCTAAGGAGATTAACGTACCCATATCAATGATAGAAAGATTCTTTGTAAAGATAAGAATGATACCAACTACAAACTTTACACATCAGATGGTAAATTTACAGATGTGTCCACTGCTAAAGAAACAGACGAGATGGCAATATATCTGAGGTCAATGAAGAGCAGACTTCTTATTCCAGAAAGGAGAATATCTTATTGCCACATCATTAGCCTTTCAACTAGCAGAATGAAATGGTTTACCACACAGATTTGACAAAGAGATTTGTCTATCTGGGGAGAAGTGGGTTACAGGATGTGTTACTAGGCATCCTACGTTTTCTACTTGCAAGCCAGAAAATACATCTGGCGCACGAACACTGGGATTCAAAAGGTAACAGTAACACTAACAGTAACTCGGGATTAAGCATTAGAAATAATCGTACATTTTTCAAAATGACATTAAAATATTTTCGTATTGTAAACAATTTTTTGAAGATTACACATTAATCGGTATAAATTGTCCAATAAAAACTTTGTCTTAGTTTTAAGATGATATTACTAATAATTTCAATGTTTACGCAAAAAGTCCACAAGAACTTGCCTTATCCTACTCTGCCCCATAGGCGGAGCTAAACGGAAAATATGCATGCATTCCTTTGAAAAAATGTAAGAAATTCGCAACATGCACTTAACTGACCTTCAAGTAAGATATACTATAATGTGATTTTTCATACCGTGAGAAGGTGCTGCTTACTTTTACAAAAAAGTTAGCTTTAAGTATACTATTCCTCCCTGACATCCCCTATAAGGCATTTACCCTAACTTGTACAGCTGATTTCTTTGTCTCATGTTGATCGTTCCACCGTTGGCACAGATTTCCCGCCTTTTGTACAAGTAATCTATAAAGTAAAATAAATGACAACTATAAAAATTAAGTTATAATTGTGAAGAAACATGCTTTGGAAATGCGAACGTTGAGATGATTTTGAGTTTATGGCGTAATGTTGATGACGCGATTATCTGGACCGACTTCTTCTCTTTAAACAAAAGTCAAGGCTTTCCACAGAACTGAAGCTGTTCTCTATCCCTTGCTACCTTGTGTCAATCATTTCTTCTCTACGTTACTCTTGTCTTCCATAATCCGTTTAAGGACTGTAACGAAATAGAATATATATAAAAATTCGTTCCTGATTTCAAGACAAAAGAGAACAAGCAGAGACTTTCCTATAACTAATCTCTGTTTAAAATATGTTTCATTTAACTGGCTGGCAAAGACCAGATAAATGATGTGGATGCGATGGAAGGTACGATGACGCAAATTCCACTGCCTGCACTTGTTTTCTAATAAAAGAAAGCGGTTATTGTTTTGTGTTCGAACTGGACTGACTACTTCTGGTTGCGCAAGGATATTCATTCACTAATTCATGTTCTGATGGTTAGGTAAGACAACGAGGTGCCGTGTTTGTATTTGTAATTAAGAATATGTTAAGTATTTATCTTCATACGACCTTTGTATTTTGAGATGCGTGAGTGAACTGAATCGAAATGCGTGCTTTCAACATGTACGTTTGCTTTAGACCGATATACAGTTTACTTTTTGGAAATTCGAGTTTTACTTAAACTGTTTGATTGAGAGGCTCTGCGCAACGGCTAAACATTGATATAACATAATCAGGTATTTGCTTAGGGTCTCAATAACAAGAACTGCATTAGTAAAAATAGTTTTCCGAGGAGATTTTTAGTTAGATCCCTAAAAAGTGGTGATTCATACAAGCAAAATTATCGAGACAGACCTACATTTTATTCTGGACTTCAAGTCTTTGGATCAAGGCTATCTATTCCATTGCGATAAATGTAAGGCCTCATCGTAGCATCTGCCTTAGATTTCTTTTCTCACCTGCTCTATTAGTACGTTTACCTTTCGTACTTTATGCGTCCAGTCGATTTGCAACCTTCTTCCACAGCACCACATTTCAAATACTTCCAGTTTCCTCTTCTCCAGGTTCCGGTGGACAGTATTCCTCTCGTGTACAATACTTTGCTACATATGTGTATTTTAAGAAAATTCTCCCTGTTCCGGATCAACATCTGACACGAGCTCTTTTACTGAAGACAGTTTCTTTCGCCTGTGCCGCCCTACTTTCGTTCTTCCTTGTTTCAGTCATCATGTGTAAACTTATTTCCGAGACAAAGCGTTACCTTTTCCTCTACTACTGTGTCGTTCTGAAATTAGGTGCTAAGCATATCGTTATCCTTTTGTGCTACCTCTCAACAGTTTCGTCTTTGATTCGTTCGTCCTGCAGTCACATTCTGGGCATATGTATAGTGGCAACAGCTTTCAGCTTGTTCCCTCAGTCTTACAGAGCCTTTGAGTGGTATTTATTGGTCTTGTACTCCTTTTCCGAAATTTTCTTTTGTACCTGCATTTTTATTTTGACGCAGAAGTTGAAGAACAGTGGTGATAAACTGAAATACTACCTTACGAAATTCCTAACACGAGTTTGACACACATAACATTATGGCATGCCAAATAATAGCATTTCAAAGTGACACGGATACATGGCACTAGTTTTCAACATAGCAGGTCTCTGTAAATTACGGTCAAAACCTTCTACCAATTGTTCAGTTCCTCGACGACAGAAATCCACCCCTTGGTCATGGAAATGTTCAAAAATAGCTGTGGGGATACCCTCATCGTTGGAAAATTTCTTTCCCCCTAGACGTGTTTTCAGCTTCACAAATAGACTGAAATCGGATGGTGAAATATCCCAATCGGCATCACCCACGACTGTGCGCCCTTGGTTGAACCGTTGACACCATTTCACTACTACTGGACGCGATATTGCAGCTGGTCCATATACCGCCAGGATTTCACGGCGAACCTTCGTGCATTATAGACGTTTTGGCAGAAGGAATCTTACTGTCCCGCGTACTTCAGTGTTGGAATTTCACGGCGAATCTGTGCTGTGTGCAATTTAGACGCTTTGCTCGCAGAAATCGCAGTCGCGAGCGTACTTCAACGTCGGAGTCCGTTTCAGTTGTCGTGTCATTGCAGCTGTCGGGTCATTTCAGTCGCACGCTGTTATGCACCTTTTACCAGTACTGCAGCAGAACTTTGTCTATGTGAAATCTGGAACCAGTACTCTCCTCTGACGATAAATAACTCTTGTTGCTCAATGCTCTTACCGTAAATGCCACAGCTGATTCGTATCTCTTTTCACTTCAGACCCAATCTTCTAAGCACTACGAACATTTCATTTGACCTAATGTATCGTAGATTTCTCTAGGCGAATAAATTCTGAGAAAAAAATCAAAATTCTTCTTCAGTGAGCCTTCATCTCAAAGAGCGATATCAGAATTGCTCGTCTGGTATCTTTATACTTTCTGGAACAAAACTGATCTTAGTTCAGTGCGTCTTCGGCTATTGGTTCTATCCTTCTGCATATTATTCTCGTCTAAAATTTTGCAAGTCTGACCTGTTACGAAAATCCTACGACAACTTTTGTATTTACAAGCACATATGTTCTTGGGTGCTTCAGTGATACAGACAGCCGTACCATAGTTGCAACCACAAAGGAAAGGTATCTGTTGAGGGGCCATACAAACATATGGTTTCTAAAGAGAGGAAGCAGCTTTTTCAGTAGTTGCCGGGATAACAGTCTGGATGATTGATCTGTCCTTGTAACATCAAGCAAAACAACCTTGCTGTGATTGTATTGCGAACGGCTGCAAGCAAGGAGAAACTACAGCCGTAATTTTTTGCGAGAGCATGTAGCTCTACCATATGGTTGAATGACGATATAGCACCCTCTTGGATAACACATTCCGGAGGTAAAATAGTCCCCCATTCGGATCTCCGGGCGGATACTACTAAGGAGGATGTCGTCGCCAGGTGAAATAAAACTAGCTTTTTACGTATCGGAGGCTCTGAGCACTATGGGACTTAACATCTATGGTCATCACTCCCCTAGAACTTAGAACTACTTACATCTAACTAACCTAAGGACATCACACAACACCGAGTCATCACGAGGCAGAGAAAATCCCTGACCCCGCCGGGAATCGAATCCTGGAACCCGGGCGTGGGAAACTAGAACGCTACCGCACGACCACGAGCTGCGGACACGTATCGGAGCTTGGAATGTTAGATCCCTTAAGACCACAACAATAACATGCTCTTCTGCAATGGGAGGATGGTCGTTTTATCGAAATACGATGATAAATCAAGTCTTTCGTAGAATTTTTACAAAAAGCTCAAATGGTTATGATGTTTGGATTGTGGGGCGTTGACCTGCACGGTTAACAGCGCCCGTAAAAAGTCCCAATTTTGACACAGTCCAATTTTTACGCAATCCAATCCAGTCACTGTCACGAATGATGATGAAATGATAAGGACAACACAAACACCCATTCCCCTGGCAAAGAAAAAATCCCAACCCAGGACCCTGTGTTCCAGAGGCAGCAAGGCTAGCCACTAGACCGCGAAGCTCAAACGATCTTTGTGGTTCCACATTTTCCTCAGCTTTGAGTACCTTATATTCTCTATCATTGGCTGATGCTGACTTGTGTGACCTCAGATAATACAGCACTCCGTCAAAACCTGACCGCTTTTATTCCATTTATTCCATGTCAGCTTCCTCCCCGTCTTCTGTCTCACTTCGGAACAGTACTCTATAGTACAGGCCTTCGATGTAATATTTCTATGTGTCTGCACTTCATTTCGCGCTTGAAATTTTCCATCTTCTTTACGTTTTATTTCTCCGAAGTTAAGTTTAATAATGCTGTTCGTAGTGTCACTTTTCGCAAAACATTCCTTTCGCAATATCTTTACATTCTTCTCGCTTTTACGGTGAGTTGGCTTGTTTATACTCTCCGTTAATTTTATTTCTCCGGCAAACTACACTGATACCTATATGTCTCGTTCATAAGATAATCATTTCTTTCGTTCTGCCCATAAGCTCGAATATATAAACGGTGTCACGCGGAGAATGTACGTTTCACTTTCCGATGTATCTACGGTGTCCTGTATTGCCCCACGTTTTTGTTTCTTTGTTATAAACTGCTTCTCCTCTACTGCACTATTCTCGACACTTTTACTTAGGCAACTGATCACTGCATAACAGAGTTTTTTTACTTCAGCTCATTAATTCTCACATAACTGTAATATTTATGATAATAATGAAAGGTGAAGATGATGAGAGTTGGTGATGTTAGGTTTTATGTACATTCTCTATAAGACGATGGAGATTTGCGGAGAAATGCCTAGGAAGAATAAGTTAACTAAGTCTTTTTATTACCTTACACAACTTATTTGTCACTGGAAATCACATGAAAAAACATTATGGGCTACAGACTGCTGGCGACAGATCTAAGAAATGTTCATGATAATTAGCTACTTATTTACAATAAATGATGTGGAACACATCAACCAACATAAAGCCATAAATCACACACACACACACACACACACACACACACACACACACACACACACACTCACACACAGACACACACACATACACTACTGGCCATTAAAATTCTTACACCAAGAAGAAATGTGGATGATAAACGGGTATTCATTGGACAAATATATTATACTAGAACTGACATGTGATTACATTTTCACGCAGTTTGGGTGCATAGATCCTGAGAAATCATATCCAGAACAACCACCTCTGGCCGAAGTAACGGCCTTGATACGCCTGGGCATTGAGTCAAACAGAGCTTGGACGTCGTCTACAGGTAGAGCTGCCCATGCAGCTTCAACACGATACCAGAGTTCATCAAGAGCAGTGACTGGCGTATTGTGACGAGTCAGTTGCGCGGCCACTATTGACCAGACGTTTTCAATTGGTGAGAGATCTGGAGAATGTGCTGGCCAAGGCAACAGTCGATCATTTTTTGTATCCAGAAAGGCCCGTGCAGGACCTGCAACACGCGGTCGTGCTTTATCCTGCAGAAATGTAGAATTTCGCAGGGATCGAATGAGAGGTAGAGCCACGAGTCGTAACACATCTGAAATGTAACGTCCACTGTTCAAAGTGCCGTCAATGCGAACAAGAGGTGACCGAGACGTGTAACCAATGGCACCCCATAGCATCACGACGGGTGGTACTCAAGTTTGGCGATGACGAATACACGCTTCCAATGTGCGTTCACCGCGATGTCTCCAAACACGGATGCGACCATCATGATGCTGTAAACAGAATCTGGATTCATCGAAAAAATGACGTTTTGCCATTCGTGCACCATCGCAGGCGCTCCTGTCTGTGATGCAGCGTCAAGGGTAACCGTTGCCATGGTCTCCGAGCTGATAGTCCATGCTGCTGCAAACGTCGTCGAACTGTTCGTGCAGATGGTTGTTATCTTGTTAACGTCCCCATGTGTTGACTCAGGGATCGAGACGTGGCTGGACGATCCGTTACAGCCATGCGGATAAGATGCCTGTCATCGCGACTGCTAGTGATACGAGGCCGTTGGGATCCAGCACGGTGTTCCGTATTACCCCCCTGAACCCACCGATTCCATATTCTGCTAATAGTCATTGGATCTCGACCAAAGCGAGCAGCAATGTCGCGATACGATAAACCGCAATCGTAATAGACGACAATCCGACCTTTATCAAAGTCGGAAACGTGATGGTACGCATTTCCCCTCCTTACACGAGGCATCACACAACGTTTCACCAGGCAACGCCGGTCAACTGTTGTTTGTGTCTGAGAAATCGGTTGGAAACTTTCCTCATGTCAGCACGTTGTAGGTGTCGCCACCGGCGCCAACCTTGTGTGAATGCTCTGAAAAGCTAATCATTTGCATACCACAGCATCTTCTTCCTGTCGGTTAAATTTCGCGTCTGTAGCACGTCATCTTCGTGGTGTAGCAATTTTAATGGCCAGTAGGCCAATAATATATACCGACAAACTTCTAGGGGATGTAGAAGGTGGCTTGGTAACAAAATGAGAGTAAGAACATGTGTCCAGAAACGTCTTCCAACGACGCTACAGAGTGGCATTGTTAAAGGCGCCGGCACCTGCATAGGTGTGCATATAGAGGGACATTGTGTTATGATGTTACAAACTTTCAGGGGTGATGGACAAGGGTAAATGTATCAGTTTGAGGTTAGGGACCTGATCCAGAAACTAAAAAAAGCTATAAGTGAAATGGAGATGATCATTGAAGTGACGGCTGTAAATCTATAGATACACTGTGTGATCAAAAGTATCCGGATACCTTGCTGAAAATGACTTACAAGTTCGTGGCGCCCTCCATCGGTAATGCTGAAATTCAATATGGATTTGGCCCACCCTTAACCTTGGTGACAGTTTCCACTCTCGCAGGTATACGTTCCATCAGGTGCTGGAAGGTTTCTTGGGGAATGGTAGCCCATTTTTCATGGAGTGCTGCACTGAGGACAGGTATCGGTTTCGGTTGGTGAGGTCTGGCACAAAGGCGGTGTTCCGAAACATCCCAAAGGTATTGCACAGAACTCTACTCTGTGCAGGACAGTCCATCACAGGGATGTTATTGTCGTGTAACCTCTCCGCCACAGGCCGTGTATTATGAGCAGGTGCTCGATTGTGTTGAAAGAGGTAATCGCCATCCTCTAATTGCTCTTCATGAGTGGGAAGCAGTAAGGTGCTTAAAACATCAATGTAGGTCTGTGCTGTGATAGTGCCACGCAAAACAACAAACGGTGCAAGCCTCCTCCATGAAAAACACGACCACACCACAACACCACCGCCTCCTAATTTTACTGTTGGCACTACACACGCTTACAGATGATATTCACCGCGCATTCGCCATACCTACACCCTGCCACCGGGTCACCACATTGTGTACCATGATACGTCACTCCACACAACATTTTTCCACTGTTCAATCGTCCAATGTTTATGCTCCTTACACCGTCGTTTGGCATTTACGGGCGTGATTTGTATCTTATGAGCAGCCGCTCAACAATGAAAGTCAAGTTTTCTCACCTCCCGCCTAACTGTCATTGTACTTGCAATGGATCCTGATACAGTTTGTAATTCCTGTGTAATGGTCTGGATAGATGTCTGCCTATTAACAGATTACGATCCTCTTCAACTGTCGGTTGTCTCTGTCAGTCAACAGACGAGATATGTGTACGTGTACCTTTACGTTTCCAGTTCATTATCACTTCGGAGACAGTGGACCGAGGGATGTGTAGAAGTGTGGAAATCTCGCAATCAGACTTATGACACAAGTGACACCCAATCATCTGAACACGTTCGAAGTCCGTGAGTTCCGTGGAGTGCCTCTTTGGGTCTCTGACGCTGTCTAATAACTACTGAGATCGTTGAGATGGAGTACCAAGTAGTAGGTGGCAACAAAACGCACCTAATATGAAAAACGTTTGTTTTTGGCAGTGTCCGGCTACCTTTGATCACATAGTGTACCAGTATCTTAACGCTGACTCCTATTTTGATCGGAACTGAGGTTGGAATTTCCTACACGTCGGTCCGGTGGCTTGGAGATGGTGTAGCGAATCACCGAAACTGGTAGCCAAATAAAATAGCAGTCTGGAAATTATTCGCCTGAAAGGTGTTTGATTTGACATTCTGTACTGAATAGCTGAGTCCCACAAACATCTCCGAAAAGATGGACATGAGAGACTTGTAGCAACTTGTCTATTTACAGCCCTGACAATGATCGCACCATCTTACAGGCGAACAAAGGTTTCTGGAACATTTATTCAGAGTTTCAAACTCATTGGTCCCCAGAAATACTCTTTCCTGTTCGCAAGCTGGCTTTACCAGATGCTCAGATACTGTCACAATGACGGCGATACAGCCAACCGGTCAGTTTACTTGGAAGGGTGGGGGGGGGGGGGGGGCAGTTTCGGATAAGGAACACAATTTTTATACCTTCTCTCTGCTGATGACTATTTCCTACACTAAAAACAGTATTTGTGTAATGTGATGAAGGCACTGAACAGTGTTCACGTTATGTCCATGTGTGTATCACCCTCGCAAAGCATTGGAACATGTGGTTTAGCAATGATACAGAAACTGAGAACCATGTGGGAATGTCTTTGGCTGTTAGCATCACGAGTTTGAAGCGATGAGACATTTTATTGTCGTACCAGTTCGTTGACAGTGTCGGTTTGGACCTTGGATAATTGGGTAAAATGCATTGAAATTACAGAAACCTGGAAAAATTATGAAAATGTGTGGAAAATACGTACAGTTTATGGAAATATGACAAAAATGAGAATGGATTAGGGTACTTATGTGCTCACCAGGTTGTATAAAAATTGTTCCATTCTTCGAAATGTGGTATTGACAAATGATGATGCGTACCATCCATGCTCTATGGGTTTCAGTCCTATAAATGTTCAAATGTGTGTGAAATATTATGGGACTTAACTGCTAAGGCGATCAGTCCGTAAGCTTACACACTACTTAACTTAAATTATCCTAAGGACAAACACACACACCCATGCCCGAGGGAGGAGTCGAACCTCCACCGGGAACGCTTTATTGACGTGCTCAATTTGTGAAGTCCATGACTGCAGCGCCCTAGACCGCTCGGCTAATCCCACGCGGCTTCAGTCCTACAGAATATCCCCTTATTCCACATATGGTTATGTATTGTAAGCCTTAAAAATGAAAGAAACAGTGTGCAAAGATTTGATGCTCAGGACGACTACCATCTAGGACACGAAAACAACGATCATCTGCCTATGTGGAATATGCGCCACCAGTATGAGGAATCAATGCTCTGGGTCTCTTTGAAAATGGAACACTGAGATCTCTGCTACTCTGCCACTGTGGAAGGTGAGATTACATGCAGAGGTCATCAGCTTGGCACAACTCTTTGGAAATGCTCCACAATGCTCCAAACGCTCCAGTTTCCAAATGTTGCGATGTCTACCACATTTTTGTCAATAAGGAACGCCGCCTCTGTCTTTTATCCTATGTCTTGTGGGAGCAGCTTAGATTACACCATGCGATGTCCAGCTTTCTGTGGGAGCCACGAGACCGCAATATGTTACTGTAGATTTACAACATGACACAGACCTCAAGATCATGGTAGAAAAACAAACTCTATGGACGTGTACATATTTGTAGTCCTATGTGCTACAGCAAATAAACATTGTATCAGACAGCTTAGGTAACAACAACGCAAGAACTCTGTATTGTGATTGATAGTCTGTGGGATATGGTCTTCCTACAGTACAAGCGATAAATCTTTGCACAGGTCTGTGGAAGTGACTTCGATCACTTGCCACCTGCTCCAGTGGGCCAGTACGTGTGTATTTAATGGGATCACCACATATGTTCGATGTCAACACGCAGACTATACTTCTTTCTGATATAATGGAAGAAAGAGACTCAGCAAAATCTTACTGAGCTTCCTACCAGGTGATGTTAGTGAAGTTTTTGTAATTTGTTGTTTTGCTCCATTGTCGTTACAAAAATTAGGATATATATATAGGGTGTTACAAAAAGGTACGGCCAAACTTTCAGGAAACATTCTTCACACACAAATAAAGAAAAGATGTTATGTGGACATGTGTCCTCACACTAAGAAAGAAACTTACTTTTCATGTTAGAGCTCATTTTATTACTTCTCTTCAAATCACATTAATCATGATATGGAAACACACAACAACAGAACGTACCAGCGTGACTTCAAACACTTTGTTACAGGAAATGATCAAAATGTCCTCCGTTAGCGAGGATACATACATCCACCCTCCGTCGCATGGAATCCCTGATGCGATGATGCAGCCTTGGAGAATGGCGTCTTGTATCACAGCCGTCCACAATACGAGCACGAAGAGTCTCTACATTTGATACCGAGGTTGCGTAGACAAGAGCTTTGAAATGCCCCCATAAATGAATGTCAAAAGGGTTGAGGTCAGGAGAGCGTGGAAGCCATGGAATTGGTCCGCCCCTACCAATCCATCGGTCGCCGAACCTATTGTTGAGAAGCGTACGAACACTTCGACTGAAATGTGCAGGAGTTCCATCGTACATGAACCACACTTTGTGTCGTACTTGTAAAGGCACATGTTCTAGCAGCACAGGTAGAGTATCCCGTATGAAATCATGATAACGTGTTGCATTGAGCGTAGGTGGAAGAACATACTGACGAAACTAAAATGAGCTCTAACGTGGAAATTAAGCGTTTCCGGACACATGTCCACATAACATCTTTTCTTTATTTGTGTGTGAAGAATGTTTCCTGAAAGTTTGGCCGTACCTTTTTGTAACACCATATATATATAGTGAGAGACACTGTGCTGTCAACGAAGACTGACATGATTATACTGTCGTATTTATATCGTGGTAATCATAGGAACATGATAAAGGAGATTAGAACATGTATGGGGGACGTTTATGAAGTGTCATTCGTTGTCGTCAATGTGTGTGGGAGGTGATCAGACTACAACTCCTGTACAAAATTACATATGTCTAGCCGTTAGTGGAGGATAGATCTGACATAGGGAATTGTGATTTCAGTGCATCGATAGCTGTAAGGGGTATGAAAATTTTACATGAAAATTATGTTCAGTTCTAAAGAGGATATAGATTTATGTGGGAAACTGGTATCTCCTGAGCCACAGTCGTCAGGAGGAGGTATTTGCTATACTTCGCTCATCGTCAGATATTACTAGACTGGTGCTGCAATCGTAATATTTAGCTGTAATTACACTAATAAAAATGAGACTGGTTTCCTAGGACAGCTCGGCTTGGTGTCTGTGCGTGTGACAGAGGAAGCCAGCGTCTAGAACAGGTGGACATTTCCAGCTTAAGGTATGGCCCATCCCTGAGCCTCAAAGACCAGCCAGGTGGAGTACGAACGTGTTGTTGACCTTCCTGTGTCACAGTCTGGGCTAGAGAATAGCGAATTATATCTCTGTGTGTGTTGGGTAGCCTTCACAATCGAGTGTGTTGCGAGTATTTTCCGATTTTTACATGGATATTTGTGAAGATTCAATATGGGGAATGTTTGCCCCGGGACCAGATAAGGCGGCGTAATGGTTGCGAGACTACACTGTGCCGACCGCGGTGGTCTCGCGGTTCTAGGCGCGCAGTCCGGAACCGTGAACCTGCTACGGTCGCAGGTTCGAATCCTGCCTCGGGCATGGATGTGTGTGATGTCCTTAGGTTAGTTAGGTTTAAGTAGTTCTAAGTTCTAGGGGACTGATGACCACAGCAGTTGAGTCCCATAGTGCTCAGAGCCATTTGAAACATTTGAACTACACTGCACTTGCGGTATCTTTTGGAAGGTAACAGGCGATTCTGAGTTATCGATCTGACAGCAGTCACTGTAACTAGTAAACCTTCCAGATGACTACCTGTTCCATGTGTCTTTAACAATTGATTTTACTCCTTAAATGTATTTGTTGTTGATAATCTGCCTCAGAGGATATCACAGTTATCAGAACCTAAATGAACTTGAATGCTGAAGTAGTATTAGTGAAATGGTGGCCCTGTCATTATTTTTGTGAACTCTAGATGAGTGATCAATATATCAACACAGGACAGATCTTTTATAAAAGTTATGACAGAAGTTTATTGATTAAAAATTTGACAAATACACATGTCAAGCGTGATGTCACAAATAAAATACAATCTTATGGCAGCAACAAATATGCAACGAACAGTTAACAGTCTGAATCCGAAAAGTAAGCTTCTCCACCCCTCACTTCCCATCAAACCTTGGTAAAATGCCTCAAAGCACTCACTGACCTGCCTCCACAAGGTATCGCACCAATCACAAGACTCCATGTCTCCTCTCTAACTGTTCTGCTCTACTCATCGGCCAATCTGAATCAAAGTTAACAATATTCTTTTCTTTTCAGGAGAAGCAGCCAATCCCTGACTCACAGATTCCCGTGCAAGGTGGAGAAGACATTGTGCTCCTGACTTGATATTTTTCCCACTGCCACTTTAGGCAGCGTGTTATTTTGTTTTCATATAGCTCTAAAGCGAACAACACATTTATCATGGAAATCATTATCTGGACGCCTGAACGTTACCGCATGTCCAAACAGGGTCTCTTGTTAAACTAAGAGAAATGCTTTGGCGTTCCATCATAAATCATTTATAGATCATTTCAGAGCTGATATAACTGTTCCGCTCCTTCTAAAATTGTTTTGAGAGCCTGAGGCTATCCAAAGTAGTTTGCAGGCCGAGGGATGACATCACTTCACGGCTCCCTTGATAGTACCTGGTCCACAGTGAAAGTGGAAACTCGCGAATTTCTGTGGCCACCCTCCCTGCTCAAGAAGGAAGTTTATGACACAGACTTTACGTGTTGGCTGGATAACCTAGGTTTCTCTCACACCCCTGGTACCTGCGGTGACAAGAGGCCCCTAAGAGCTAGGTCCAGTTAGGCCGTCTTTCCCCCTCTTCGAACAACCAAACACATTGTCTGCACTCCCTGTGAGAAATTCTTGCACCCAGCATTCTGTCCTCAGTAATATTTAGAGAAGTTCCTTTCCCTAAGAGCTAGCCGGCCGCTGTGCCATGCGGTTCTAGGCGCTTCAGTCCGGAACCGCGCTGCTGCTACGGTCGCAGGTTAAAATCCTGCCTCGGGCATGGATATGTGTGATGTCTTTAGATTAGTTAGGTTTAAGTAGTTCTAAGTCTATGGGACTGGTGACCTCAGATGTTAAGTCCCATAGTACTTAGAGCCATTTGCATCATTTGAACCCTAATAGCTGCATGTGGCTTTCAAGCCCTAAACGTCCACTGCAAGATGCACTGTTAAATGACCAAACTGCTTCCTTGTTCTCAACTCCTCGAAAATAGTATTTGAAGGAGAGCCACCATGCATTAACCATGTACTTGTTTCCATCAATGGCAGCTCATGCTGATAAATTCCTTTTGTCTCACAAACACCATGTCTTGGGTGAAAAATCAACATTACGTTTTAATCTTGAGTACGGAAAATGTGAGAGAATGACTCGTCCTCTGACATGGTTAACATACTGGACACACAGTCATAGGGATAATGGTTCAAACCCGTGCCTGGCCACCCAGATTTAGGTTTCCCTCGATTTCCCTAAATCGCTCCAGGCGAATTTCGGGAGACTTTCTTTGGAAGGGCATGACCGATTTTCTTCCCCATCCTTCCCTAATTCGAGCTTGTGCTCCGTCGCTAATGACGTCTCCTTCTCCTCCGCCTCCTGCTTGAGCTGAATGATTATTCGCTTCCATGTTAATTGACTGGTTGACTCCTTGGCGATCACAATGACAGTGTCTGCAGCCTCTGAGCATTCGGAATGCCCAGCGTTCAAAGAGGAAAGAGTATTTCTGGGGATCAGTGAGATGCATACTTCGAATGAAAGTTCCAGAAACCTTTGTTCCACTGTAAGTGGTGTGATCCGTGATGTCACACATCTTTGTCGGGACTGAAGACTGTAGCGAGACAAGCCATTACAAATATATATCTCTTTCTCTCTTTGTATGTCGCTGGTCCAGCAAGTCCAAGAGTTCCAGAAGTCTCTTGTTCGACTGCGAGGTGGTGTGACATCACACTTGTCTGTCAGGGCTGTAGCAAGACAAGTCGTTACAAGTCTCTCTCTCTCTTAGTGTCCTCAGCCCGGCAGGTCATAGAGTTCCCAAAGCCTCTTGTTTGACTGAGAGGTGGTGTGATCAATGACGTCACAATTCTTTGTCAGGGCTCTAGGGGGACAAGTCGTTACAAGTCTCTCTTTCTCTCTCTATTTGTGTCGGCTTTTAAGTTGACTTTTTAAAGTACAACAATGATGTGGAATCTGTCATACTCATTAAAAAAAATACGATTTGAGCAACCAGTTTCCTCATTTTCGATCTTTCATGTAAAAACCTTTAAAAGAATGTTCAAATGGCTCTGAGCACTATGGGATTTAACTTTTGAGGTCATCAGTCCCCTAGAACTTAGAACTACTTACGCCTATCTAACCTAAGGACATCACACGTATCCATGCCCGAGGAAGGATTCGAACCTGCGACCGTAGCGGTTCCAGACTGTAGCGCCTATGACGGCTCGGCCACCCCGGCCGGCTAAAAATCTTCGTAGACGAGCATGTTGCTGTGTATCCATAGTTACTTAAAGGTTTTCAACATGTTCCACGTGCGGGGGAGTTGTCTCATGTCCGTGGGCTGCAGTGGATGGCCGACTGAGCTTGCGGATGAAATGCTTTCGTTGATATATGATATGTAGTGCTGCGACCATATACGGTGCATGTGCTTCTGTTTTTGGGATCTTTGTGTTTGTGACATATGTAGGAGTGTCCCGTGGTTGACAGCTATATGCAGGATGCAGAAGTGATGATTTTGTGTGGTACAGGATATGAACTGTGTTTATTATTGTGACACAGCAATATGGTATTGTGGTACAATCTTTTATGGTGATATAACTGGTTGGAGCTCTGTTTAACACAGAAAAATTCAAGCTTTCCTCGACGGAAGCAGAGCAGTATAATTGACTAAGTGTCTTTAGCAATTGTTTCCATATTTCATGATCTTTAGTTCACTTTTGCAGGGTTTAACTTTCAGTACAATATGACTGATGTTCGTATCTCTGTCTGTACAAAATAGTTTTCCGCTGGAATTCTCGTAATTTGTCCATTTGCAGGAAGTGGTGGACAATGCACCCACATTAGTAGCAGCATTTTAGTGGGTAAACTCAGTAAGAACCTATCAGTATGTTCCATGCACACGAAGTTACAAGACGTCAGTGAGTCACAGGATATCCTTTGTGTGGGGGGAGGGGGGCATAGGAGCATCTACAGCCTGCTTTGAACAAGACAAAGACAGAATAAGGCATCTAAGGAATTTTCCATGATTTCAAAGAGTCACGTGATGTCCTCTTAGTAACAGTGCTCGAAGAGAAGTCCAGACAGCCCAGCCTCTTTAGGTTCAGACAGGTGGGATGCTGTCACACACCTGTCATTGTGGCTTTAGTGCATCTCTAGGACAGTAGTTATAGGATATCGAAATTTCACCGAAAATTCCAGCCTTTTTTCCCTTCTGTAGGACAGTGCTTCGAATTCTAGGAGAATATTTTAGACATTAGGTCTGCTGTCTGTCTGTTATGGGTTTCGAAATATATAATGAAGTTTTGGATATGTAATCGTTCTGATTTTCCTGCCTCTGCTTAGCTACCGGAGTGGGTTCCCCCATTGTAGAACTCTGCTTCGAAAAGTAAAGAAAATAAGAAAAATAAGTGTCTTAAGAACCCTGACTCCTGCAGCGAAAATAAAGTAAACCCACTAACTCTTTCAGAAAAGTTACATACACCACACTAGCTGTAGGACTCTGAAACTTCTTGTCTCTGACAGATCTCCAAACCAGCAGCTGGAACTCGAAAAGTGTGTGTGTGGAGGGGGGGGTGGAGGGGGGGGAGGGGGGGGGTGACTATTGGATAATTTTGAGCACCCTCTGGTGGCGGTATTGTATGAGCAGGGCAATCATGTATGATCGGAAAAAGGGGAGGCGGGAAGTGGCGGAAAATAGTTTCGAGCTTCATCGGTGGCGGGATTGTGGAGTAGAGCAGTCGGTCTTCAAACATGAAGGTGAACATACATACTCAGGATCGGAAAAGGCGGAATGGGAGCGACAGATAGTCGGCGCAGGGGGCGGCGGGTTGTGGAGGACAATTCACCAGCAGAATAACACCATCGTGGTCATATTTCCAGCCAAAATAAATCAGTAAATATCTTATGTCCTTCCTCTCCTGCAGCAAAGCGCAGACTGGATCCTTTCCTGACAATTCACAAGTGGTAGAGGGGTAGAGGGGCTGGACTGGGGCGATGTTTGACATCTTAGCGGTGGGGGAGAAGTGGGGGAGTTAGGTTAGTGGAGGTAACCCAACTGACCCACCAAAAAATTCCCGCTTTTCCAGGGGAGAGGGGGGGGGAAGTGTCGCTTCATAAGGGGTGGACAAAACCCAGCTGCCATTTTGAATGAATTATTTGCGCCAGAGTCCATTTTGTCCGTGAGCTCCTGACCTCAGATTAATACATTTATCTTTCTCCATCAATTTTTAATGTCGTCACGGAATCATTGTGTATATACATACATATACAGGTGCCAGGGCCTACAATTTCGACGCCATGTACCATCGTTGGACAACGTTTTCTAGTATGGGTTCCTACCCAAATTTTTTAAAGACACCTTCTACATCACCTTGGAGTTCGTCGGTGTAATTTTGAGTATATATACACCAGCAAGCCAAAACGATATGACCGCCTACTTAGTTGGTTGTTTGTCTTCTTTAGAACGGAAAACATTCCCGATTCTTCGTATCGGGCATCCGACAGTTCGTTGCTGGTTTGTAGAGGTATGTGACATTAGATGTTTGCGCACAGGTCATATAATTCGTGTAAATAATGGGCCGCTGATTTCCGTACACGGTGAAAGCACCTGATGGGTTCCAAGGATATACATCAGGCAAATTTGGTTACCGAGACATCAAGCTCAGTTCACTATAATAATCCTCAAGCGACTGCAGCACGGTTCACGGTTCTGGCTCCGAGACACGGACAATTATACTGCTGGAAGTTGACGGCGCCCTCGGGGAAGTCATCCGACATGAAGGGATGCAGGTGGTTCGCAGCTGTCAGTGTGTCTTCGATTACTACCACAGGCCCATGCAAGCGCAGGAGAATGTCTCCTACAGCATAATGTTGCTCCCACCACCTGCGTCCGTGACGCGCTGCACGTTCCATACCGCCGTTCACCACGATGACGGCATTTGTGTCCGACCGTCGACCTATAGTAACAAAAGATGTGATTCAACTGAAGAAATATGTTTCCATTGATCGAAGGTCGAATCCCGATGGTCCCGTGCCCACTAAAATCGTAACTGACGATGTCGTTGGGTCAATATGTGAACACGTGGGGGTGGTCTGCTCCGAAGATCCACGTTTAACAATGTACAATGAACGGTGTTCTCCGAAACGTGCGTGCACCAGTGTTGTGCTCTTTCCGGAGAGATGCCACAGATCACCAGCTACCCTACTTTAAGGAACAGACAAACCTCCGAACCCAACGTTCTGTGAAGCTAGTGGCAGTTTCACCGTCCTTCCACAACTTTGCGTAGCTGCTCACGACAGAGGCAGGTGAACATTATCCCAGCTTGGCCGTTTTCGAGACATTCTTTCATAGGCTCTGCGTAATAATAATCTGCCCTTCATCATAGTCGCATTTCTCAATGAGTTTCCCCATTTGGGGATCCCGCGTCCGTGTCCGCTCCGCTTACATACTTTTGTTACCACGTCACGTGCCCAGAAGTCACCAAACGGCATCCAACGTCGCGTTGGGCAGTGGTAATAATGTTTTGGCTCATTAATGGATATATATAAAATGTCCCAGAAAAACACCAACAAACTTTAGCTACGAGTTCG
Organism: Schistocerca gregaria; assembly: GCF_023897955.1. Classification (NCBI taxonomy): domain Eukaryota; kingdom Metazoa; phylum Arthropoda; class Insecta; order Orthoptera; family Acrididae; genus Schistocerca; species Schistocerca gregaria. The sequence continues at coordinate 224,397,314 of NC_064921.1, forward strand.
TTACATAGAAATAAGTAAAAAACTGTCGAGTAAATATAGGCTGTAAAATGCGAACCTTAAGATGTATGAGCATTTGTTCATCTAGACAGTGTGAAGCGTATCTCTTATACTGCTAGATCTTTGATCTCCGTACTTTGGTAGGAGGAAGCAGTCATCAAAATAAGAAAGAAAGTCGAGTAAACATGTCGTCTAAAGTGCATACTGTAAGAGTTATGAGCACTTGTTAATCTTCGCTAGTGTGAAACAAGTGTCTTCTACGGAATAAGTGCTCAGAGTTTTTAAGGTATGTATTTTACAGCCCATGTTTACTAAACTTTTTTTTCTTGTTTTGGTCCACACTCTATCCTCCCAATACATGAAAAACAAAGGGCTTGCATTAGAAGAGATGTGTTTCTTAGTAGCGAAGCCGAACAAGTGCTCTCTTAAGGTATGCGCTTTTGAGTCCATGTTTACCAGACTTTTTTTCATGTTTTGGTACGAGGAACTTGTCCCTAAATTTTGTCGGTGCCTTTTTGGGGCACAAGGTGTATTTCCTAAGAGTCGGTCAGGCGCATTTCCTCTGTTGTTTGGGCAGATGTTGACAATTCTGTTTTTTCAGTTTGTAGTTGGAGTCAGACCAAACAATTGGTGAAGATCAAGGCTTTCATGAGACGCTCAGTGTCGACGAAATGCGTCGGTTTGCTTACCATTTCAAACAAAATGTTTTTCAAAGAGTAATTACAAGTGCCCATTCGACAGAGCGGTTCCATATTAGACTAGTGCGATATTTGTTTCATCGATATGTGTTAATAGGGTCAGTAAAGATGTAAGTCTAATCAGTACTCCTACAGTGGAGGCTCTGCCCTGGCCAGCACTTCTGCCAATTATGCAGCACTACTGAGTCTCTGCTGGATTGCTGTTTATTTTTCGAGTTAATACATGACATAAAATAAATATTGCACTATACTGATCTTGGACCATTCAACGGAATGGGGACAAAAAGTTGATGATGATGTCCCAGGAGAAGCGTAGGGGACGATGCAGGAGACCCGCACCGCTGTACTAGGCAAGGTCCTAGTGGAGGCGGTTTGCCATTGCCTCCCTCCAATCGTAACGAGGATGAATGATGATGATGAAGACGACACAACAACACCCAGTCACCTCGAGGCAGGAAAAATCCTTGACCCCGCCGGGAATCGAACCCAGGACCCCGTCCTCAGGAAGCGAGAACGCTACCGCAAAACACGAAAAATTACACTTCGAAAATCTCTTTTTTTGTAATGGGGAGCAAACCAACGCTTTCTGTATATGCTGGGCGTCGCATGGAAGACGTGGCTAGCAGTAATTGTTTCGATTGACTCCAGATACACAGCGCAAACCTGAAATTGCAAATAACTGCCGAAACACCAGAGATAATTCTCCTGACGGCTCTTAGGAGAGACACCCGGTATCTATTGTGCATTTACTGTTTTATCCCGACAGAATTGCTGATTATTTCTATTCAAAAATTCCTCTGTGCTACAGAGTTGTTCATAAGAATAATCTTTAAACTAATTCTGAAAACACTGTTTATATCTGTCAGACATTTTATTTCCGTGCCTAGAGTGCCAAAGAGTTTTACAGCTGTGTATTTCATCCCATGAACCGAGTACATGCGTTGTCGTCACAACCTTATCTATAGTTTCAGACCACACTTCATACTATCACAACTGCGGAACCCTATCGTTAGTTATCACAGTGCATAACTGAGTGGAAATCAGAGGAACATAAAGTCCAAACGAATTTCATGGCGCCATTAAACGTATAGTATTTTGGATAACGACAGATTTTAGCTTTTTGGGAGCACGTGCCTACGAGTCCTGTAACGACGAGGTATACAGGTACATTGAATGTTGTTTTTCGTCTGATTTCATGCAACCCACTTTTCCTCGATAGTGGCTCGTGTTTCACATGAGAAAAAAAGGTGACGATTTTTTTTTTTTTTTTTTTTTTTTTTTTTTTTTTTTTTTTACGCTGCGCCATCTGCGCCTGCTATGTGAAGTGCAATACGTGTCTTATGTAAGGTTGTTCTCTTCCTCGGCGAATGGTATGCGGACAAACAGCCCAACTTATCTACTGCTTGTACGTTACACGTACTTCCTGCTGTCCGAGGAGCATTCCAGAACAGAAAATCAGGCAGGCGAAGGTACTGAACAGTTCTCCTTCATGGTAACTCTGTGGATATTCTTTAAATATACTAGGATGTGGGTGAATAGTGAGAATAAGAAGTATTCGTGCACCTCAAATCTGCATTGTGATCGACTGTACAATAGCACATGACTTTAAGAGCAATTTACTTGGGATCTTGAAGCGTGTACAGTCACGATTAATCACCTAGAGAAGTATTTTGCATACACATTATTGTACACCAGCAAATGTGAAAGGCGTGCGTTGTGTACTGAATACGCAATTCAGAATAACATATTGAAACCAACAGGTTTGCCTTCTTATCCTTTCTTACGCACACACTACGTCAGTAAGGAGTACAGTAAACAACTTTGTTAGACTTTCAGAGCTCCCATTGCATGACGAGACTGACGCACAACACCAGGAATTATACTAAAAATTAAGTACACAACGGTTGAAGACACGAATTTTGTGACTTAGCAAAGAAGGAATGTCTCTTTGGGAGGTCGGTAAAGTGGAAGAAAGATGTTGGAAACAGTGCAGGTATTACGCTGGTCAACAAACATTTTGCATCTGGAATGTGATATATTAATTACTACATATTTTTGGTTGTAAAATCAAAATGTGGTCTTAGAAATGTGGAATCATGTAAGGTTTTCGAGGTATTTGAAATTACACACTATTTATTGATTTTTATGTCGGTTTAATCATTTCATTTCTTTAAATATTTAAAATATAAGAAGTTTCACTAAGAAGTTACGTTCTTATATTTTGTGTTGCATAGTGACAGTTTTTAAAATAGTCGCTAGGTGGCAGGTGAGTTTCATTTGCCAAATAGTTTCATTTGTCAAATTATAATGATACTACTTTTCTTTCTATTGAAATGTAAAATTTTAAGCATCATTTGATGGTCATAAGTTTATTGCTTTACTTGATTGTAACTTTTAATCTTTCACCTATTATTGTGCACCGAACTTATACTGTGGCATTAGATTTTTATTTAATCTGTTGTATTTACTTTTGATACGATGTTTTCGGTGTCATGCCAGTCGTAGGGTAATAAACATTTTTACTTTTTAACTCTGAAATTTATAGAGTGGCTATACTAGAAAGAAACGTGCTTATATAAATCGATACGATAACTTTTGCTATTTGAGTGGTAAGTCCATACCACGAAAAAAAAGAAAGAAAATAACAATCACAGAGTTAGTAAAAAATGGCTCTGAGCACTACGGGACTTAACATCTGAGATCATCAGTCCCCTAGAACATAGAACTACTTAATCCTAACTAACCTAAGGACATGACACACATCCATGCCCGAGGCAGGATTCGAACCTGCGACCATAGTCGATCGCGCGGTTCCAGACTGAAGTGCTTAGAACCGCTCGGCCTCAGCGGCCGGCACAGAGTTAGTAAAGAATGCTTATAAACTATACTTCGTTTAAGTTCCTGTTGACCAGGTCGTTCGCATCGCACATTGCTTGCATTATTGTGTAACTTGCACAAACACGCTTCTAGTATGGATGCAAGGAAATCGCGGAACCAGGTCGTTTGTTGTTCCAATAGTCTGGGGAGAGTCAGAAGGTTTTTCAGATTACTATTTTTTCATGGTAGATACTATAGTTCACTCAAGTAAAACCATAATGCTAAGCACTCTCGCGTGACTCCAGTACATAAACCTCTCCCTTGTGATGAAGCCTTGCAATTCCCTGACTGCAACTTTGAAATCAAAACGAGGTGGATAATAATATATGAGGGAAATAAACCAGATGTTCCACCAGCGGACAAGAGCACACTTGTACCACAAGACACTTTACCTAACCTCATATTCTAGGAGAAACTAAATGAAATGGAACATTCTCAACAAAAACAAGCAGTTTACTGATGCGTCTAAAAGTAGATTAAAAGCGATGTTACTGTATAATCTACTAACACCTATAGCTCATCAGTGGATAAGCCGGACACACACGAAAGCATAGTCATGTTACTGAAGGCCATCAAACATGTAATGATCTCGTCTGGAGCACCCAGGTAACTGTGGATTCTGTATAGCATATGCAACTAGTATTCGATCCAAGCTACTGTTTAAACTCTGAATAATAAAAAAAAAATTGGTAATGGAAGTCACTCATTAAAGACATGTACAATGACCAGGGAAAACATTATGAGCATTGCCCACCGCGACATTGGATGCGCTTGGTGGCGCGTTGTGGGCACGTGAAGTGATAACAAAAGTATGTAATCGGGGCAGACATGGACGGGAGACCACCCTAGCGAAGACATGAGCTGCAAATGGGGATACCCACTGTGGTAAGCGACTTTGACAAAGGTCAGATTATTACCACGCAGAGCCTGTGAACGATTATCTCGTAAACGGCGAAGTTGGTCGAATGTTCAAGTTCTATTGGTCTGTAAAGTAGGATAGATGCTCGTCTGTGACGTTTCTGCCAGAAAGGGCACATTGATGGTGCAAGTACAAGTGTTTCGGAGCATACCGTTCATTTTCATTGTTGAACAAAGAGCTCCGCAGCAGATCACCCCTACGTGTTCGCGTATTGACCCAACGACATCGTCAATTACGATTTCAGAGGCACAAGACCATCAGCATTCGAAGGTCGATCAATGGAAACGTGTCGGCTCTTCGTGTGAATAGCGTTTTTGCTACACTAGGACGATGGTCGTCTCCACAAACGCCGTCATCGAGGTGAATTGCGGCTCGAAATGTGCACCGCGCAACGGGCGCAGGTTCGTGGGAGCAGTATTGTGCTGTAGGAGACATTCTCTTGCACTTGCATGGGACTTGTGGCAGTAATAGAAAACATGCTGACAGATGCGAACCACGTGCATCGCTGCATGCATGATGTCTTCTCCGACGGCGATATCATCTTTCAGAAAATAATTATCCGTGTCGAAGCCAGAACCGTACTACAGTGTTTTTTGGAGCATTATAGTGAACTAACGCTGATGTTTCTGTGACTAAATTCGCCTGATGTAAATCCTATGGAACCTATCTAGGTCGCTATCGGACGCTATCACCACGTCCGCAAATCAGCGGCCCATTATTTGCTCGAATTACATAACTATGCGTAGACATCTAATCCCACACACCTACTCAGAACTACCAACAAACTGTCGGATCCCTGATACGCAGAGTGATGTATTTCGCTTCATAGACGGACAAACAAGTTGTCAAGCAAGTGGTCATAATATTTTGGCTCGTTATTGTAATGTGTATCCACGGGACATGCGGATTGTAACTGAAAAAGTGTCATGATGATACCTGTATTCGCAGAAGTATCACATATGGATCTCCGTGAACAGATTACCAACCATGAGAAAAATACTGAATAACCAATGCGTTAATGTCAGAATTCTCAATCCGTGAGGGAAGCTAGAAAATATAAGAATGGTAACGCAAAAGCTCAATACATATACGTAGGAGGTAGTAAAGTGAAATGGGAAGAAGATAAGGATTTCCGGACCAGACGAATATAAAGTCAACTCCAACAGAAAATGTAGGATTCGTTATGACTGTTACATGAGGACAGAGAGTTAGTTACTGTGAACAGTTTAGTGAAAGGATTAATATCATCAGAATCTACAGCAAACCAACGCCAAAACGTTAGCTCATATATACGTACCGACGTCACAAGCAGAAGACAATGAACGTGTAATTCAGTTTGTAAAAAAGGATAGAAACGTAATAATCATGGGTGATTCAAATGGTTCAAATGGCTCTGAGCACTATGGAAATTAACATTTGAGGTCACCAGTCCCCTAGACTTAGAACTACTTAAACCTAACTAACCTAAGGACATCACACACATCAATGCCCGAGGCAGGATTCGAACCTGAGACCGTAGTAGCAGCGCGGTTCCGGACTGAAGCGCCTAGAACCGCTCGGCCACAACGGCCGGCATGGGTGATTCGAACGCTGTGGTAGGGGAAGGAATAGGCAGACTCACGGGAGAATATGGACTCTGTCTCGACCGAATAATTGAGATCTGCAATAAATTTAACCAATAGTAGCGAACACAACATTCAAAAATTACAGGAGGATGAAATATACTTGTAAATAGGCCCGGAGACGCGGAAAGATACCAGTTGGATGATGTCATGGACAGGCAGAAATTCCGAAATCAGATAATGGATTGTAAGGGCACCTAACATCAGATATAGACTCGGAACAAAATTTAATATTGTTGAAGAGCAGAGTGAAGTTTAAGAAAATCGCCGGGAAGAATCGTTGTGGAAAGAAGTGGGATATTGAAGTACTGTGGAATGACGAAACGTCTTTTGAAGTTCTCTAAGGCTGTAGATACTGCGATAATGAATCCTACAGCAGGTATTTCATTTGAAGAGAAAGGGCATCTTTTAGTTGAAGAGAAATGGGTATCTCTGAAATGAACAGTCACAGAAGTCGGACAGGCAAAAGTAACACTTATAGATAAAAGAAATTAACTGCGAAAAGAACTTGGATAAGAAAGATATAGGTTAATCTATCGAAAGTACAAAAATATGCAGACAAAAGTCAGAAATACAACAAATCGAGTTACTTAGGAATGAAATAAATAGGAAGTACAATGAAGCTCAAGTGAAATGACCGAAGGAAAAATATGAGAAATTGGGGAAGGAAATGATCTTCGTAAGGACGGATTCAAAATTCAGAAAATGAAAACAAGTTTCTGTGAAATTAAAAGAAAAGGAGTTAAGCGTGCAAGGGTAAAAGTAAATGGAAGAGCGGAAGAGTGCACTGAAGGAGAAAGGATATAAATACGCGATAGAAGAAATGGGAGTAGCTCTGGAAGACTTAGAAAATCCAATATTAGAAGCGAAGTTGAACAGAGGAGACGAAGACCAATGGGTTTGCTTTAACACCTTAACATAAATAGGAAGAAGAAAAGAAAACAGCAAGACAAACCACGAAGGCAAGATCTGAATGGGGCGGAAATCGATAGATGTGATGTATATGTAAAGGCAAGCAAATGATTACAATTTCAGAAAAATTCGACGATTTATTCAAGAGAAACAGCTTCACAAATTGAGCACGTCAAAAAAGCGTTCCCGGTGGAGGTTCGACTCCTCCCTCGGGCATTGGTGTGTGTGTTTGTCCTTAGGATAATTTAAGTTAAGTACTGTGTAAGCTTAGGGACTGATGACCCTAGCAGTTAAGTCCCATAAGATTTCACACACATTTTGAACAATAAAGCGATGGTTGACCGCTGGCCCTAAAGCAAGCAATTTTTTGTCCTGGATTGAGAGAGTTGTTGGATGGCCTAAGGGATATCGTGCCATATTCTGTAGAATAGGCACGTTAGATCGTCAAAATCCCGAACCATGCTCATAATGCTCGAAACGTTCTAAGTTGGGGAGAGATATGGCAACCTTGCTGACCGAGGTACGGTTTGGCAAGCTCGAAGACTAGCCGTAGAAACTCCCTCCGTTTGTGGGCGGGCATTATCGCACTGAAATGTAAGCCCGGGATAGCTTGCCAAGAGGATAAAAAAACGCAGCGTAGAATATCGTGAGGTACCACTCGCTGTCTTACGAGGGTGCCTCGGATGACAACAAAAGGGGTCCTGATACGAAAAAAAATGGTACACTAGACCATCATTCGTAGTTATCAGGCAGTATGGTGGGCGAAATTCAGGCTGGTATCTCCGTTTGGGGGATCTCCAGACGTGTCTTCGCTAGTCATTGTGGCTCAGTTCGATGTGAACTCTTCACTTAAGACAATTCTACTCCAGCGAATGGGCTACCAGGCCGAAGAGGCGCCGACTAGCGGTGGGATACCATTCTGACTGTCGCTCACCATACAGAGCAACGACCTTGTCTCGGTTACCATTTATTTTCGTAGCAGGAGCCCTTGGGTTGCCATTCGCGGCACCATTATAGCACAGCGGTACGTCGATGATATTCTACGCTCCGTTTTGTTACTCTTGATGGCAAACCATCCTGGTTTGGCATTTCAGCAAGACAATGCCCACCTGCACACGGCGACAGTTTCTACTGCTTGTCTTCGTGGTTGCCATTCCCTACACTAACTAGCGAGGTCGTCGGATTTCTCCCCAATTGATAACGTTTGAAACATTTTATATCTGAAATTTAACGATCTAACGCTCCAGTTGGACAGAATTTAGCACGATGAGCCTCAGAAGGACATCCAAAAACTCGCTCAGTCAATGCCAAAACGAATAACTGCTTGCGTGAGGGCTGTAGGTGGACCAACGCGTTATTGACTTGCTCAGTTTGTGAAGCTCTTTCTCTTGAATAAATTGTCAAATTATTTTGAAACTGTAATCATTTGTTTGTCCGTACATGTATATCACATTTACCGATTTCCATCCAAATCTCACAATTTCTTCGTGGTGCGTCTTTTTTTTTTTTTGTCGTCGTGCAAATTTTTCTTCCGTTCAACCCAAAAATTTATGGACTCACTCATATTGCCTTCTTTCCCTAATTAGTCTCTTGATTTTACAACTGCTCTCAACTTCAATCTCGTCCGTGAATTCCTGTCGCTGCTGTCCTCTTCTCTCGGCCATTCTCTCGATTACAGTAATGAACTTCTATGAATGGCGCAGTAGGTGCTAGCCATGTGGTTTCTCCTATCGGTCATGGTGCCGAGTTGGATCTTTATCGCCTCTGGTCTCCTCAGTTCTTTGTTTGAGAATGTCTGTCCAAGTTTATCTTCAACAGTCTCCTATAGCAGCAATTTGATTGTTTTATTTTGTTGTATATTTTCATGTATCAGTTATTATTGCTAAAAGAAAAAAACTGTGTGTCATGAATGACTGGGAAACCCCACAAGGGCAGGTTCAGGCGTCTAATTGGAAAGGCTTTTCCCTTCCCTCATACCAGCAGGCGTCTATCCTTCGCTTACAATGAGGTCTGTGTGCGGCAGTGTAGCTACTAAGAGTAGATGATTGTAATGGGTATGTCTGTGACATAGTGTCGCGTTCGTCTTGGAGATGACGAGAGAATGGAAAGTGTGAAACTCGGTGCCGGTGCAGAGCCTACTCGTTTTCAAAAGCACTAAGAGAATCACTGAGCTTAACGTTCCCTACCGGCTACCGAATCACTTCAACAGTGTCACATGCGCTCGGAGTATTAGATACTGTGGAGAGGTTTGAGACTGAGCCCAGGACATTGACGCAAAGACTGATGATCAGAAGCTTTGTACCACCACCTCTCGTCCCCCTGTCGGGCAAACAATGTCAGTGGAAATTTCATTCACCACCACGATTTCATCAAAACTAGACATGAGTGTCTTATTTGGGAGTTCCGCGACCGTTCATTAAATAAAATATGACGTTTCAGTCTTCGATCGCTATTCTTTATTATCAATCAATTACCGGTTTCGGGCTAGCTGCCCATCTTCAGATCTGTTAGACAAAGTAAAAAATGTAATTAGTAAGAGAGATACAGTCAGTGATAGAAATATCTTAGTTTACAAAAAGAAATTTTGCAACGAATTAAATGCCAACATACCATATGTCGTCGTTACAGAGTAACTTGTCCGTACAGAACACACGGTTAACTGTCTTAAGTAAAGTAAATTTCAATCTGTTAAAACATTATATCGCAGTTTTTCAGAGTAACCTGATTGGTAACAGTAAAATTGCCCTGTACCTATAACAATTGTGCATCTGTTATTATTTCACCGTATGTATTACTGGCAAATATTCTTTTTAATAAAACAATTTTTAAGGTAGTAACATGAATAATCTTTTTGAGTGGACCATGAAACGAAAAATTTACATTAATTTAACATTTCTTTATAAAGAAACATAAAATATAATTAAAATGTAGATATTCTTCCGAAAACGTCCGTTTCCTCTTCTTTGTTTTGATTTGTGGTGGAATGGATTTGCCTACGTCAGAACAACGTCACGCCGAGACCTCTTCCGCCGCGCCCAATTCACCTCGCCGCCAGTGCGCTGAGGGCCGTTCCGCTGCAGCTGGTTATTACTGGGGCGTGCTGTTGCATACAAGAGTAAGCGTAAAACAGGCCTTTAAAAATCTCATAATAATTCCTGTGCATAAAATCACTTTGTTCCTTAAGTAGTAGGCCTGGGGTTTTTCTTTGATGTGCGTATATTTCAATCTCTTCGAGCACGTTGAGATAGAGACTTCTTGGAGCTTTATGTAGCACCTCCATTTGTTCATTTATATTACTCACTTTATGTCTACTCTCTTTTACATGTGTTCCAAATGCTGTTCGATTACTGCGACTGCAATGTTCCCTGTATCGAATTTCAAAATTTCGCCCTGTTTGTCCTATATGCGGACAAGTTACTCTGTAACGACAACATATGGTATGTTGGCATTTAATACGTTCCAAAATTTCTTTTTGTAAACTAAGATATTTCTATCACTGACTGTATCTCTCTTACTAATTACATTTTTAGCTTTGTCTAACAGATCTGAGGATGGGCAGCTAGCCCGAAACCGGTAATTGATTAATAATAAAGAATAGCGATCGAAGACTGAAACGCCATATTTTATTTAATGAACGATCGCGGAACTCCCAAATAAGACACTCATGTCTAGTTTTGATAAACTTGTGCCTAGTCATGCTGTGGGAGAGGTGAAAACATCTTTTAAAACTAAGCTTAATATAGTGAAAGCTAATTTAAAAATACATTTCAGTAAGAACTGTTTGCAGTTAGGTGTTGTACCAAAGTACGCAAGGGTAAAGATAAATAACAGCAGTATCTCAGCCACAAAAGTTAGGAAGAGAGCAGAACACTCATGGATAAAGAAATTAACTCAAAACTGGATTTTAACAACGCAGTCGTGATTAAGTCAGATATGGGCAATACCTCAGTTGTCATTTACGAAAAGGAATATATAGATAAGACAATGCGGTTTTTTTCAGGAAAATGGAATTAAAGAAGTCAAAAAAGATTTAACAAAGAAGTTTCAGACAGACTTAAAGACAAGGATAGAAGCAATACAATTTTTATTCACTCCAAATGAAAAAGCTAGATTAGTAAAGATGAATCCAAGAACACCAGAAGCAAGAGCGCAAATAAAATTGCACAAGGAGAACAAACCAATGCGTGTTATTTGCAATGGGAAAGAAGCCGTTAATGAGCTCTTGAATAAGGCTTTGTACCGTAAGTTAAAATCTGCGTATAAATACGAGCAAGTTTACAACGTAAAAAATAGTGTGTGTTTTGCGAACGAAGTGAAGGACATTGCAATCCCAGAGGATGCAGTCCTAGCCTCATTGGACGTCGTGAACCTATACACTAATATACCAATACCGGAAACTTTACAAATTATAAGGAAAAACCTGATAAAAAATAAGTCAATGAGCATGGGTGAAATCGTCGAACTCCTAGATATGCTAGAGTTCACACTGAGTTTTAATAGTTTTATCTTTAACGATAAAGTTTTTATTCAAGATGAAGGTTTAGCTATGGGGAACAGTCTATCAGGCATTTTAGCTGAAATTTTTATGAATGACTTTGAGAACAAAGTTTTTAGCTCTTTTCCAGAAATTAAGGAGAAGTTAATTTATTACAGACGGTATGTTGACGACACTATTTTATTATTCAAAGGAAAGAAGAAGACGTAGTGGAAATGACTAAAGTTCTAAACGAGCAGCATCCAAAAATTCAATTCACACTAGAAATGGAAAACAGTGGGGCGATTAACTATTTAGATTTGACCGTCAGAAAAGAGGGAGGCAGGCACGTTTCCGGCGTCTATATACACTCATGGAAATTGAAATAAGAACACCGTGAATTCATTGTCCCAGGAAGGGGAAACTTTATTGACACATTCCTGGGGTCAGATACATCACATGATCACACTGACAGAACCACAGGCACATAGACACAGGCAACAGAGCATGCACAATGTCGGCACTAGTACAGTGTATATCCACCTTTCGCAGCAATGCAGGCTGCTATTCTCCCATGGAGACGATACTAGAGATGCTGGATGTAGTCCTGTGGAACGGCTTGCCATGCCATTTCCACCTGGCGCCTCAGTTGGACCAGCGTTCGTGCTGGACGTGCAGACCGCGTGAGACGACGCTTCATCCAGTCCCAAACATGCTCAATGGGGGACAGATCCGGACATCTTGCTGGCCAGGGTAGTTCACTTACACATTCTAGAGCACGTTGGGTGGCACGGGATACATGCGGACGTGCATTGTCCTGTTGGAACAGCAAGTTCCCTTGCCGGTCTAGGAATGGTAGAACGATGGGTTCGATGACGGTTTGGATGTACCGTGCACTATTCAGTGTCCCCTCGACGATCACCAGAGGTGTACGGCCAGTGTAGGAGATCGCTCCCCACACCATGACGCCGGGTGTTGGCCCTGTGTGCCTCGGTCGTATGCAGTCCTGATTGTGGCACTCAGCTGCACGGCGCCAAACGCGCATACGACCATCATTGGCACCAAGGCAGAAGTGACTCTCATCGCTGAAGACGACACGTCTCCATTCGTCCCTCCATTCACGCCTGTCGCGACACCACTGGAGGCGGGCTGCACAATGTTGGGGCGTGAGCGGAAGACGGCCTAACGGTGTGCGGGACCGTAGCCCAGCTTCATGGAGACGGTTGCGAATGGTCCTCGCCGATACCCCAGGAGCAACAGTGTCCCTAATTTGCTGGGAAGTGGCGGTGCGGTCCCCTACGGCACTGCGTAGGATCCTACGGTCTTGGCGTGCATCCGTGCGTCGCTGCGGTTCGGTCCCAGGGCGACTGGCACGTGCACCTTCCACCGACCACTGGCGACAACATCGATGTACTGTGGAGACCTCATGCCCCACGTGTTGAGCAATTCGGCAGTACGTCCACCCGGCCTCCTGCATGCCAACTATACGCCTTCGCTCAAAGTCCGTCAACAGCACATACGGTTCACGTCCACGCTGTCGCGGCATGCTACCAGTGTTAAAGACTGCGATGGAGCTCCGTATGCCACGGCAAACTGGCTGACACTGACGGCGGCGGTGCACAAATGCTGCGCAGCTAGCGCCATTCGACGGCCAACACCGCGGTTCCTGGTGTGTCTGCTGTGCCGTGCGTGTGATCATTGCTTGTACAGCCCTCTCGCAGCGTCCGGAGCAATTATGGTGGGTCTGACACACCGGTGTCAATGTGTTCTTTTGTCCATTTCCAGGAGTGTAAAAGACACTTACTCCGACATCATAGTAGCGACGTCGCACCACCCGGCACAGCATAAAAGAGCGTACTTCCATGCAATGTGCAACAGAGCCCTCAGATTGCCACTAAAGGAAGATGAGTTGCAGAAAGAACTAGGTATTATTAAGCAAGTAGCAGCAGCTAACGGATACAGGACACAAGGCGTTACACGTATGTTTAACAAGATCAGAAACGAATCCGCAAGCATCAGTAGCGATTCTAAGAAAATTAAAGTTGAGAAGAAGTTTGTCACCCTGACATATAAAGGGCGTGCGTCGGAAAGAATTGCTAAATGCTTTCCACAAAACATCGCAGTGGCATTTCAGAACGAAGGGCAAATGGTACATTGACTAAGATATAAACCAGCAACGACAAAACAAATGAAATACAATATTCCGGAGTATATAAGATTAAATGTGCTGAATGTGACAGTTATTATATAGGACAAACAGGGCGGAATTTTGAAATTCGATACAGGGAACATTGCAGTCGCAGTAATCGAACAGCATTTGGAACACATGTAAAAGAGAATAGACATGAAGTGAGTAATATAAATGAACAAATGGAGGTGCTACATAAAGCTCCAAAAAGTCTCTATCTCAACGTACTCGAAGAGATAGGAATCTACGCACATCAAAGAAAAAACCCCAGGCCTACTACTTAACGAGCAAAGTGATTTTATGCACAGGAATTATTATGAGATTTTAAAGACCTGTGTTAGGCTTACTCTTGTAAGCAACAGCACGCCCCAGTAAGAAACAGCTGCAGCGGAACGGCCCTCAGCGCACTGGCGGCGAGGTGAATTGGGCGCGGCGCTCCTAGAACAGCTCGGCCACCTCAGCCGGCCACTACGTTGATGATCCTGTATTTTACCGTTATGGTGGTTTAAGTGAATTGTATATTAGTGTTGGTGTTGTGTGTGCTACAGAAACTGTTGTTAGTGCGCAGCCCGTGCTGGTTGTTGTTGCCGCTCGCGTTTCGCGCTCGAAATTCAGACACGCGGCTATGTAGTACGTCAGCCGTCAATAGTGTGCTTAATTCTGTTTGCTCTTTTTGTGGTTTTCTCTGTAAGTTGCAGATTTCCGGGTTCTTAATCAGGTTCCTCAATTGTGATAGACTTTCGCTGTTAAGACAACTTACACTTGAATAGTTTGAAAACTTGCTTGCTATAAACTGTGTTACCGTATTAGCATTCGTAAGGGACTATTATATGGCTGGGTCAAAATTTGTTTATTCAACTTACATCAGAAGTTTTTTTATTTTAGTTGTGAAGTTAATTCTATGTAACAGTAACTCTGCTTTTATTAAAGTTTTGGGCCATGAGGCAGTTTATCTTGCACATCTTCAACAATTGTTTGCTCAAATGAGTGGTATTTTTTTTTAATGAAAATGGTAATAAGGGCAATCACGGGAAACCTAAATCAGGATGACTGGATACGAGATTTTTTTTTCATCTTATTTTGTTCGGTATAGTTCGTTGCGTTTGTTCGGAGCGAATGTCCCATAACACCGTTGAAGTTTATCGTTGATCCATTTACTCTTTTTATTACAGAGGACACCTGACCCTCTGACCGAACACTCTGAGCTACCCTGCCGGGGGATTGAACCGTCGTCCTGCGTCCAGAGTCCAGTGTGCTAACTACTGCGCCACCTCGCTCGGTCCCATCTGCTGCCATTTTTCCGTTCTGCTATAACATGCATGGGCTGGAGTAAACAAACTTTGTCTCTTTAATACTCATCCATTGAAAATATGAACCCGCCTGAAACAGAGCTATTGCCTCTGACAGTTCAGCATTGTAGAATAGTGATTCTCAAAATGGAACGACCGTAAGGTGACCAATATATTTCAAAATCTCGGTGTCATCTCACTTTCTATTAAATGCTGAATAACTGAAACTATTGAATATGTAAATAAACCTCAACCTCATCTTTATGTAGAAGTTTTAGAAGTAAAAGCACCTACAAGAAAGAGAAATTGTTTAGAACAACATTGTTGACTTCGGCGCACTGTATCAAGCCGTGTGGTGCAATCGGCGGAAAGCAGAGCATGCGATGCCAACACACGAAAAACACAAAGGAACGGGACGCCGCCGGCCGGAGTGGCCGTGCGGTTCTAGGCGCTACAGTATGGAACCGGGCGTCCGCTACGGTCGCAGGTTCGAATCCTGCCTCGGACATGGATGTGTGTGATGTCCGTAGGTTAGGTTTAACTAGTTCTAAGTTATAGGCGACTGATGACCTCAGAAGTTAGGTCGCATAGTGATCAGAGTCATTTGAACCATTTGAAGGGGACGCCACAGCGTGGGCAATGTGAGAACAGAACAGGCAGTGGCTTAAGGGGCCTTCATAGACTCAGTTCTTTCTGTGCAGTGCTGAGTACTGCAGAATAATATTGACCGTCTGAGGTCTATGTTGTTTGCGCTATATATCGAAGAACACTGCTGAGCTTCAAAAATATTATTGCTTCCTCGGTACACTGTGCAGTACACAGAGTGTTTCAAAAAGAATCATCATTTAAAAAGTATCATAACTACTATTTTATTTGAGGTATGTGCGTGAACAACGTGCTGTTAGAAAAAGCAAACTCTCGAGTTTTACATGGTAGCAGCAGTGTGCGCCCACTTCCGATCGAGTAAAAATCGTGTTGCGACAATAGAAAGCGCAGTGCGGGCCAGTAATAACTGTTCATCGACACTTTCGAATTAGGTATTGTGTGGATCCTGCTATAGCACAGAGCATTAGAAGATGGCATGAACAATTCCGAAAAAGATGTTGTTTGTGTAAAGGCAAATCGCCGGGCCTTCCCCGAGTGTCTGACACAGACGTCGATCGCATCCGCCGTAGTTTCACAAGGAGTCCGCAGAAGACGGCTTGCATTACAGCTCGACAGCTCAACATGTACCCGATGTCCGTAAGGATGACAGCTTTCTTCCACATTTAGTGTATACTGACGAGGCTGTTTAAATGGAAAGGTAAGTGTCATAATTCGAGAATATCGGGTACGGAACAACCACATGAAGTTGTATAACATGAGAAAGACTATCAAAAATTTAATGTGTTTTCTGCAGTTTCACGGGAAAAGGTGAACGGTCCAATTTTTCTGACAAGAACATTGATACAGGAAGCGCATTATCTCGATATGCTTGAGAACTTTCTTTTCCGACAGTTGGAGACTCATTCGAGCGACTTCATTTACCAGCAGGATGGGGCACCGTCATAGTGGCATCTGGAAGCGCAGGAATTTTTAAATGAAAGGATTATTGAACGATGCATCTGTCGCATTGGACCAAATGATTCAGCCTTACGTTGAAACTTCCTGGCAGATCAAAACTGTGTGCCGGACCAAGACTCGAAATCAGGAGTTTTGCCTTTCGCGGGCAAGTGCTCTACAATCTTAGCTACCCAAGTACGAAGCACGCCCCGTCCTCAGAGCTTCACGTCGCGCCAGTACCTCGTCTCCTGCTGGTAGAGCACTTGCCCGCGAGAGGCAAAGGTCCCGAGTTCGAGTCTCGGTCCGGCACACAGTTTTAATCTGCAAGGAAGTTTACTATCAGCGCACACTCCGCTGCAGAGTGAAAATTTCATTCTGCAGCCTCACATTAATGGCCTCCAAGGTCACTGAACCTGACTGTATGTGATTATTGTGGGGATTTATAAAAGACTCTGTTTATGTGACCCCGATACCAACAACAATGAATAACAGCAAATGTGGAAGCTACAACTGAAGACATGCTCGCTGCAGTGTGGGAACAGTCCGAATACCGCATTGACGTTTGCCGTGCATCTCAAGGGGGGCATACTGAGCACCTACGAAAGGTTATGAAAAAAACTTTTTGAGTTTCCCGTTCATCGAAAACAATATTCATTGTATGTGTTTGTTAGTTTCAGAAATATAGACGTGCCAAATCGGATGATCCTACATGATATTGTAGTTTGCAGGAGCAGTGTTGAGCGGTATACAGCAATTCCTAGCGAGAGTGAGAGATAAAGATCAGGAAGTGGGTTGATTCGGGGGCGGGGACTAAACAGCGAGGTCATCGGTCCCATCAGACTATTGACGGATGTAGAAGGAAGTCGGCTGTGCTCTCTCAAAAGAACCATCCCGGCATTTGCATGAATCACGTAAAATCTAAATCTGGATGGCTGGACGCGGGTTTGAACCGCCATAATCCCGAATGTGAGTGCAATGTGTTAACATCTGCTCCACCTCGCTCGGAACAGGCTGCAAGATATATGTTAAAGCACCATGTAGTACTTTGAAGAAAAGTAATTGTTCATTGACATGGGAATGCCAGATACCTAATCTTCACAATAGCAGAGGAAACTCAAGATCGTGGTGTCATGACAGTAAACAGAAATGTTCTCAGAATTGGCATATGAGGCCAGGTGATATGCCCAGCGATCAGATATGCTTATTTTTCTTGCAACAGCTGTTACCACAGCACAGACACAAGATCTGATATAAGCTTTCCATCAGTAATCAGTATATAATTTTTTTAATTTCGTTATTACAGTGGTAGAATACATAAGCAGCACATATATTCGGTAAATTAATAAATTACACAATTAACGAGTTTAATTTGTAAATATGTTGTTAAGGTTTACGGATCTGTTCACCAGCGAGTGAGCCCCTGGTCCGCTGAGATGTTCACTGGAAGCTTTTTAATCTTGTTACGCCGGTTCTCCATGATTTCTGATTTTGTTTTGCAAGTCAAGTAGCTCCTCACCGTCGAGTGGCGACATGCTCGCTATGAAAGTAGAGTTCCAAGTGACGCTTTCCCGACATATACTACACTAAAGTGACAAAGAAACTGAAATAGGAGTGCATATCCAAATACAGTGATATATAAACCGACAGAATACGGCGCTGCGGTCGGCAAAGCCTATACAAGACAGTAAGAGTCTGACGTAGTTGTTAGATCTGTTACTGCTGTTACTATGGCAGGTTAACAAGATTTAATTGAGTTTGAACATGGTGTTATAGTCGGCGCACGAGCGATCGGACACAGCATGTCCAAGGTAGCGATGACGTGGGGATTTTCCTGTACGACCATTTCATGTGTGCACCGTGAATGTCAGGAATCCCGTAAAACATCGAATCTCTGACATCGCTGCCGCCGGAAAAAGTTCCCGCAAGAAGGGGCCAACAACGACTGAAAAGAATCGTTCAACGTGACAGAAGTGCAACCCTTACCGCAAACTGCTGCAGGTTTCGGTGCTGGGCCATCAACAAGTGGCAGCGTGCGAACCATTCAACGAAACGTCATCGATCAGAGGTTTCGGAGCCGAAGGCCAGCTCTTGTACCCTTGATGACGGCACGACACAAAGCTTTACTCCTCGCCGGGGTCCGTCAACGCCGCCATTGGACTGTTGATGACCGGAAACATATTGCCTGGTCGGACGAGTCTCGTTTAAAATTGTATCAAGCGGATGGGCGTGTACGGGTATGGAGACAACCTCATGAATGCACGGAACCTGCATGTCTACAGGGGACTGTACAAGCTGGTGGAGGCTCTATAATTGAAGAGTGTGCATTTTGAGTATTATGGGACCCCTGATACGTCTAGATACGACTCTGACAGGTGACTCGTACGTTAGCATCCTCTCTGATCATCGGCATACATTCATGTACATTGTGTATTCCGACGTACTTGGGCAATTCCAGTGGGACAATGCGACACCTCACACATCCAGAAACGCTACACAGTGGCTGCAGGAACACTCTCCTGAATGTAGGCGCTTCCGCTGGCCACCAAACTCCCCAGACATGAACATTATTGAGCATATCTGGGATGCCTTGCAACGTGCTGTTCAGAAGAGATCTCCACCCCTTCGTATTCACATGGATTTGTGGACAGCCGGGCAGGATTCATGGTGTCTATTCCCTCCAGCACTACTCCAGACATACGCCTGCCACGTCTTGTTGGGGCACTTCTGCTTCCTCGCCGCGGTCCTACACAATACGAGGCCGGTATACCAGTTTTTTTGGCTCTTCAGTGTATACTGAGCGTTATTATTGTGCCATTCTTGACCTCTCAATGCCACGCTATGTAAGAGTACTGACATAATATAACTGTGACAAAAATGAGCTTGTGAAGGCCGTTTTAGGACTTCAGGAGTGGTGGACGTCAGCTTGAAGACGGCAAATGATATGAGAGTACTGTGGAAACAGTGAGATACTTAAGTTTTAGGCAGAATACTGAAGGCATAAGCTAGGAGTGACTACTGAATAGGAACATTAGTGACAAGCTTTTTAATATGTGAAAAACAGAGTGGATTAATTTACTGCAATAAGTGGTAAGGGTGGGAAATAACTTCGCGTGTTTGAGTCACGAATCCTTTCATTTGGCCTGTCATAGAATCGACTTCATCTGTAAAATCTCTAACACAGTCTTCCCACGCTAATTCATTATGGACCAAATTTTCAATAGTCCCAGGAAATAATTCTTCACGGATTGCTCGTTCGGGTTGTTCTTGGAAAAAAAAGAAGGAAATTACATGCAGCTACATCCCCGTCAACATACCTTATGTCGGAAAAATATGTGTGTGACGGCCACTATCGATGGATGCGTCGATCTGAAATGCTCTTCAATTTTTCCTTCAAAATGCCTTCGATGTCACTGGGCGTATCATTAATTCCGGAGCTGACGGTGTAAGCAAAGCGAGAAATTTCTGAAATTTCAGTAGCAGCGTAGAATACATAGAGTATTTTTACCATTTCTTTACACATGGACATTAACAATTTTTCTGCTATTGTATGTGGTTTTTGGCCTGTACCATAAGTTCCGCTATTTTATTGCTAGCTTCCCGTACTTTTTGCGAAACACTTACTGACGTAGTCATGAGCTACACTCGTTTCTTTTTTCTTCCAGCAACCAACGAAAATAATTCACATACTTACTTGATAGGAAGGAATGTTTTGATGACAAATATCGTTTCTGTTTACTGGGAACCTTAGCAGCATTATTGAGTTTTTCAACACACTCAACACACTTGGCGACTTGGCACGATTTGTGGTGACACACACACACACACACACACACACACACACACACACACACACAAAGCTAAGATATATAATTATCACTATAAAGCCGGTAAACTGCTTTCTTTTGTTTCGTGGATGATTTCACGACCTACAGCCGAGGACTGACAATTTCGTACAAAGAACTTATCACTATCATTGTTGAACTGAAATACTGTACTGTCGTCTGACAATGTCTGGGTCCTTTGCCAGCGAACGAAGAGAGCAGTAAAGTTTAAGAAGCTGCTAAAAGCTGGAAGAAATATCAAAACAAGGCAATAAAAGTAACAAGGAAGGGACAGTTCTGCCAATGTCGGAATTTTCAGGCAAAGCAGGTACAGCCATCCGTACACGAGAGCCGCTGTGTTACAAAGTACTCGCATCCTAGCGGCACATTGTAGTGGCTTAGACGAGAACGCAATTAAATTAAGATTAGAAAGATATAACAACAGTAATGAGTAAATGAATTAAGTTGTTGGTATTAGACAGTTAAAGAACAAACAAGCATCTCCCTACTTAAAATCAAAGGAGATAAATGACATTTAATTTCTTTAAAAACAGAAAAACTCACAATGTTTAAATTCGACTTTCCTATATTTCTTACAATAATATGTATATGTTCACTTCAGACCTTTTGCCTTCTGGCTGCATACTGGTTGCGGAGCGCTGACCGAGAGTATGTTACAAGCATATTTGGCAGAGTAATTCTTCCAAGATAAATACTCGTAAATTTCTCTGATTAAAAATCTGCATGCAACAGATAATTTCAGTTAACATTTTATAGCAATAGACAACCTCATAAGAAGAGAGTTGCAAATCAGTTACACAAATAAGCAATTAAAATTAAAGTTTGAAACTGTGTGTACAGTTTAATAAAGTAACGTCACAGTATATCTGGCTTCGCATCCGTGATAAGAAACGTTGTAGTTGGATTTACATGCTACGATTTTAACAAACGGAAACGTCAGGAACAGTTTATAAGTGTTACACACATCATAACTTTCATAGTTAACATGACATGTGCTACGTGTAAACAAGTAAACACTTCAGTGTTTCACAGCCATACACTAATACTAATAAAGACAGACAGGAGTCGCAGTTCAGGAAAATGTTAGCCATTCTGAAAAAAATTATTATCGTATTTTCGTCCTGACCAACTATTCCAGAATCGTTCGGCAGATCTGGTATATTGACGTCAATCTTAGGAAAGAGGGTGAAGATAGTGGTTTGCATATTTATTTGAGTATATACAGGCAAAGGTATCTGTCGGTACAAATGCTAAGAATGGCTGCCTTTTGCTGAGTTGCCCTGTGACTGGAAGGTGACGTGCAGCGACAGAGACGTGACGTGACGTGACGTGACGTGACGTCACACGGAAGTGCTTCAAGTGTGCTCCTTGTCTCCCTCGTTCTCTTGCGCCTTCTGCTTGAGTATGCTGGCCAGCATATTGGCGCCGGCCTGGTTCAGCTCTTCGAAGCCGAGCATCTCCTGCTTCGATCTCGTGTACCACTTCCTGATCTGCGGGTACTTGTTGATGTTCACGCCAAACGCCTGCACAAGAAAAGTGAAAGCATTACAGGAGTATAAAGTGAATTCGTCGTTAACACCATCTTCAATTTATAATGTCAGTGCTCACGCCCACGTGTAGCCCTATTTACGACATGTTTCTCTCACAATCCTTAGGTAACTAATAACAGTTATGTTCGAAACTCTACTTTCACTACCGATGGCAACACCAAACTTTTAGAAAAAAACCTAAATATTACTACACTTTTTATGTCGAACGTGATTCACTTTGACAAAATACTTAGCACTCTTTCTTCTATAAATCAAAGTTGCCGGCTAAAGCACTTATTAAGGCTGAGGAATCAGCCTGACAGAAAAGCACCATCGCCCATAGAATTAGAGCTTCAATTGTGGGATTAAGCAATGTGGTATAGCAGCGAGGGTTAATTATAGGCGAAATACTGCAATGAAAATACGAAAACCAAAAGCAAATCAAACAATAAGATGGGTTTTATCAGTGACCGTAACCTAGTTCCGTGGAGTAAATTTGTGTTTACCGAGTTGGGAATTACGTGTTACTATGTGACATACAACTAGAACAGTTTTCAATAGTAATTACAGTATCTTACCTACGCAAGACAAACAATCAGAACCAGTATTCGAGCGATGCTAAAATTTAGATGCAAAAAACGACAGGATCGAGACGACAACAGAATGTTTTATGAAAACTATACTTTCCGAACAAACCATTTAAATCTACTGTCACAGAATCTTATATTCGCCTGGAATGGACACAGTTAACAACGCAGTAGAATAAGGACTAGTCTCACAGTGGTTTCGGCTTTACAGCTATCGTTAGGTACTGACTTTTTTTCACTTTATTGAGTGATACTTTCAAGAGAGTGGTACAAATATAAAAATTCAACACATAGAAATTGCAATATCAAGAGCTCTAACAGCTGCTTAAAATTACATCACAGGATCGTCATAGCCATAATGCTATAAGCTAAAGAATTTTGACAAAATACCTTGAAACTAGTTATAGGGAAAAAGGGAGACATAAAATAACTCAACATATTTTTGTGAGCATACTTCCGCAGATTGCAATATTTATGTAATCACTGACTGTACGCCAAAGTTCAGAAACACGAGTTACTGTCACGTATGAAGTTAAAGAACGTATATTATATCCCAGGAACCTCTTGATACCATAAAACCGGAGTACCTCTTGAAAGCGATTCCTGCAGATAACTGTGATGGAAGTGAAACCGTAATCTTTATCTGTTCAAGTCATCTAAAATTTGAACAAGACTGTGTATGCTACAGTTTATTTAGTTATCAACGTCAAAGCACCCTCATCTCATGAAAAATAAACAGTGAAGGTTTAGTGTGTTCCTTCCACAGCGGAGAAAATAATGTAATTAAAATAAATCCTCAAAAAATAAAATTAAAAAATGTAATCTGAAGATATGAGATTATTAAAGTCGAAACACAAACATGGACTGGGGAACGATGGGTAAAGGATTCGGTGACGTCTCTTATAAAGGATCTTAACTTTTCAGGAACTCCATGGGGAAACTGCATCTGGATAGTTAAGATTATGAGCTGCTGTGCTCCGAATGCTACTGTAGAATCTTAACCATTGTGCGATTTCACTCGCTATATGAAATGGATCAGTCTTCTCCATCTTGTGTGTTTTCCTGAAATTTTTGCTCGTAGTGTGTGCTTCTGACTGCCCACAATTTAGCTGACGCAATGTGATACTCTACCGGAAAATCACATTAGGATCGTTGCTGTGTCTATTATTGTGCTGTTATCCCACGCCTAATCGCTCCGGCTGTTATTCTAGAAATTGTGCGTCCTGGCAAATGTGTAGGGACCAGTGAAAGGCGCACTGATATTGCCTGAAATTAGCGTTAGATTAAAAAAAAATAGACATCCATATTTTAAAAAATCTCTTTTTTAATTTGAACAGTTAAATATTACGAATTTTAAATTATAAATTATCTATTTGCTTAGAAATGTTCGTAGAAGAATACATTTGCCTGTTTTCGTCACGGTTTGCGTGACATATTGATTTGAACACCACAGTCCCACAGTTCTTGACGAGATGTGGTCCTATTATAGTTTGTGTGCCGTTGTCTTCCTTCGACGATTGAAATGACGTAAAAGACCTAGTTATAGGTGGATCTATAGTTTAATGTTCATTCCTAGCCACGATGTAACACGGTATTTTCACATCAACAAACATTGCTGTAGGTGAAAGAAGAGAAAAGTATCGGATAGAAAGTCTAGAACTGACTATTAATTGAAACCTAGTTTGTTCGATTCACGGTCTGCTACTTTACCATTTAGACACCAAGGCATGATTTCTATGGTATCCAGATAAAAAAATTGTTTTCTTTATTAGTCGAATCATTCGCCTTATATATAAGTGTTGGTTGTTTGAAATATCAAACCACAGTGCATCGTAACAAGAGATAAAATGAATGAACGAATTTGGAAAACATGCAAGTTGATCCCAGCTGCAAAGACATTTAGGTTTACAAGACGGACACCAAGAAGCGGCGCTACTGTTTTTAGAACAACGAGGAACGTGTTTTAATACTTGCTGCAGTGAATCCGATTCAGATTTATTCGACTATCTGAAAACAAATTAAGAATGTCAGTTATCCTACAAATGTTTTGCTTATTTTCTTAAGTATTGTTCATCTCGGTACTTCGGAGGCTGCCTTTTGAGATGTTATCTAATATATGTAACGTATAAAAAGCCTTTCCAGAAAAATATATATATTTGATTCCAATAGCTCCATTCAATTCAGCTTAGTACCATCATGTTATACGAATTCATGAACTTCTCTTTATTTTTCATAGTTCCATTCGATTCCAGACACTGAGCCGTTCACCATTCCATTTGTTCTACTCGATTCGTTTAAAACTCATTGTATTCTAGAGCGGTCGAAAGAATCGCTATTAAAAAAAAGTGAGAAATGGGGTGGTACATTAGGGATGGGGGATCCCATAGACAATATTCCAGGGTTTAATGTCTTAAGCTATGTGATGAAGGCCAGAACTAAATTCTAATAAGTTTGCATAGACCATATAAAATGTGAATCTTCGTATTTGAAACTTTTTACCAGGCCTAAAATTTTCTTCTGATTTACTTTACCTTATATCGGTTTATTATTCTTATGTTTTCTTAAACACTGTATGCTAATATGTATTGCTCTTTTCTTTTTCCAAGGAAGGAAGGTTGAATTTCATAAATGTATGTCGATATAACTGTAGTTGTAGAGTTTCATAAATTTTGTGTACGTGTTTCATTTTCATCAAATTTCTGTAAATTGTACGCTTGCAAGTGATATTGTTTGACTTCGTTCTGTAGTTTCTAAGTTTAGGAGTGTGTCAAGTTTATGATAATCTTAGTGTGAAGCTTGTCCTAATTTTTCACAGTATACATTTTGCTACAAAATATTCTTTAACATCGATTACCGATGCTTCTAATTTTAACTTAGAATATTAGTCACATTTATCTGATTAAACTAGAAATCCTGATATAGTACTATTAAGTAGAGCTCATACGCAGTTTCATATGCTGAAACTAGACTACTCGCTAACAAAACAATGTCAATAAAACAACTGCCACTAATATATACTATAATTAATATATTCAAATATATATAGCCAACATTCTGATGCAGGAAATGAAAACTATAAATATTTTATCTCCTTATATAAAAGCTACATTGATTTTAGTGAAAGGTTTGTTTTCTGTGTTCTGATTAAATCTCAAATTAATTATTTTTAATTATTATATGAGGGTTATTAAGTGCACCACATTGTTAAAAGATAGCTCATTTCCAAATGTACGGTTAGAACAAACGTCTTATCAAAGGCAGAGTTACGGGATGCACACTTCTTTCGCTTGGAGATAATCTGCTGTTCATTGGCAAGGGTTAATATTTGTAAGGAAATATTGTGATTTCAGCAAACTAATTCCATCAGCACTGGAACAAGCTGTTTTGATCTCTCCGCGAAATGTAGTTATGATTGTAAATCGAAATACAATGAAGCGCAGGGAAACTGCTCTAGACATGTGTATTCAAATACAGAGATATGTAAAGAGGCAGACTACGTCGTTGCTGTCGGCAGCGCCTGTATGAGACAACAAGTGTCTGGCGCAATTGATAGATCGGTTACCGCCGCTATAATGTCAGGCGACACAGCATCTCCGAGTTAGCGATGAAGTGGGGATTTTCCCGTACGATTATTTCATGAGTGCACCGTAAATATCAGGAATCCGGCAAAACATTGATTCTCCGACATCGCTGCGGCAGGAAAAAGATCCAGCAAGAAAGGAATCAACTGACGACTGAAGAGAATTGTTTAACGTGACAGAAGTGCAACCCTTTCGCTAATTGTTGTAGATTTCAATGCTGGGCCGTCAACAAGTGTCATCGTGAGAACCATTCAGCGAAACATTATCGATATGACCTTTCGGAGTCGAAGACCCGCTAGTGTGCCCTAGATTACTGCACGGCACAAAGCTTTACTCCTTGCCTGGGCCAGTCAACGCCGACATTGATCTGTGTATGATTGGAAACGTGTTGCATGGTCGGACGAGTCTCGTTTCAAATCGTATCGAGCGGATGGTCGTGTACGCGTATGGAGAACACCTCATGAATGAATGGACCCTGCATGTCAGCAGCCGGCCGGAGTGGCCGTGCGGTTCTAGGCGCTACAGTCTGGAGCCGAGCGACCGCTACGCTCGCAGGTTCGAATCCTGCCTCGGGCATGGATGTGTGTGACGTCCTTAGGTTATTTAGGTTTACGTAGTTCTAAGTTCTAGGGGTCTGATGACCTCAGAAGTTACGTCGCATAGTGCTCAGAGCCACAGCCTGCATGTCAGCAGGGGACCGTTCAAACTGGTGGAGGCTCTGTAATGGTGTGGTGCGTGTGCAGGTGGAGTGATATGGAGCCCCGATACGTCTAGATACAACTCTGACAGGTGACATGTATGTAAGCATCCTGTCTGTTCACCTGCGTCCATTCATGTCCATTGTGCATTCCGACAGTCTTGGGCAATTCCAGCAGGACTATGTGACACTCCACACGTCCAGAATTGCTACATAGTAGCTCCAGGAACACTCTTCTGAGTTTAGACACTTCCGCTGGCCACCAGACTCCCCAGACATGGACATTATTGAATATATCTGGGATGCCTTGCAACGTGCTGTTCAGAAGAGATCTCCAACCTCTCGTACTCTTACGGATTTATGGACAGCCCTGCTGGATTCATGGTGTCAGTTCCCTCCAGCACTACTTCAGATATTTTCGAGTCCATGCCATGTCGTGTAGCGGCATTTCTACGTCACTGCGGCAGCTCTACACGATGTTAAGCAGGTGTACCAGTTTATTTGTCTCTTCAGTGTATGTCTTCAACATTTCTGTTTTCAGTATACATTAATAATTAAAGTTGTCTGTCTTAAAGTGTACAACAGTTCTGATGTGATATTGTTCGTAAAAGTACATGTTTTGTTCCCAGTATATGTGAGAACATATCTGGATTACTCATTTCAAAATATCGGTCGTCACGAAGTAAGTTTCTTCTTTTTCTTCGTCTTCTGCGACGTTTACATCCAATTTAAATCGTGCGTACATCCACATGAGTACTAAAAGGTCCACTATATTTCGGTTGCACGGAAGTCACACAAATCTAAAGGCTGTTAGTTCAGCTAAATACTTAGTGATTACAATGATGAATAACTTAAATTGGAACGATGATGTGGATAATGTAGTGGAGAAAACAACCAAAGAGATTGCCAGAATACTTAGAAATGCAGCAGGTCTACTAAAGAGACTGCCTACACTACGCTTGTCTTTCCTGTTCTGGAGTATTGCTGTGTGGTGTGGGATCTACCTCCGTTAGGACTAACGGAGGGTGTCGTAAGAAGTCGAAAGAAGGGCAGTTCGTTTTGTATTGGCGCAAAGTAGGGGGGATGTTGCCACGGATGTAATATGTGCGGGAATTATCACAACAAAAGCGTTTTTCGTTGCAGAAGGATCTTGTCAAGATATGTCATTCATCATCTTTCTCCTCAGGATATGAAAATATTTTGTTGGCACCCAGCAACATAGGAAGTAATGATAATCATAATAAAATAAGAGAAATCAGAACTTACACAGAAAGATTTAAATGTTCAATTTTCCTGCACGCTGTTAGAGAGTGGAATGGTAGAGAAACAACTTGAAGGTGGAATCCTCTGCTGGGCACTTAATTGCGAATTGCAGAGTAATCATGTAGAAGCATCTATAGACCTGTGTTACAAATTGAATTTTCATGAAAGCCCATCATCATGATTAATATGTATTATTTGGAGCTATAAATTATGTTTCTTTCTTATTGAAAAGCTTCGTCATCTTGTACGAAAAAAATGGCTCACGACTGTCTTTCAGCAGCTGTGGTGGGCCTTCTGTAGCATTACTCTGAGAAACGGTGTTTATTTCTACATACTTCATTAAGCACAAATGTTTTGTTTCGGCGGTACTAGTTACAGTAACTTTACATTTAGAGCTCTCTCTATATTAATTCTGGCCAGGCCGGTTAAGTTTAGGGACCGTTACAGTGGGAAAAATTATTTGTATTTTCAACTACCGGTCACTTTTATTTGGTTTACATTTAATTTAACACGCTTCAACGCGTTTCAAAGAAGTTTTTCTGATGATTAGGCGTTTATGCGACAGAAAATTGTAGCTTAGAGATAAAAGAGATAAAATGTCAAACTCTAATTCAACGTATGACTGTTCTGTTCACTGTTCGCTGCTGGAATGGCTATTGGTGCATTAGGGGAAAAGGGGAGAGGGTGGGGGGTTGCCAGAAACCGGTATCCTGTGGTGTCTTCTGCTGGCATGGAGCTGTGTCTCTGTTGCGACTGACGCCACAGCTTATGTGGGTAGCAGATAGTTTTGCATCTGTTGTTAAGGTGCGATAATCATTTGATACGCTCTTTATACGTCAGTTGCTCACTTTGGGACTCTAAAATTGTAAGTGAACATCTGGCATATTAAGAGTGCATCACACAGTTACCTTATCATAACAACGGATGCAAAACTATCTGCATCCCACAGAGGCTGTAGTGTCAACCATAACAGACAGAGATACACGGCTCCACATCAGCACAACGGAACGCTGCACTGGACATCGATTTCTGGCTACCTGTTGCACCCCCTCCCCCTTTGTCCAAAGATTCCAATAGCCATTCCAGCAGCGAACACAGAACAAAACAGTTCTACGTTAATTTAGGTTAAGACATTTATCTTCAAGTAACTATTTTCTGTATGCATAAAAGCCAGATGACGAGCAAAACACACTTGAAAAGCATTGCAATATTTTCAATTAAACATAAAACAAAGGAAAAGTGACTGGTAGCAGAAAATAGAAATAATTCTCTCTGTATTTCTTTACTAGAGATTCGGTCTTAATTCTTGTTTCGTAGCGCTATTCACGAAGATTATCCAGGTGCAATTAATAAAATCTTGGTAATACTGTGCTCTCACTTTACATGATAGAGAGTTATTTACTAAGGTGTTTTCTCCTAAAAATTAAATTATTCTTTTTATGCAATGTGTTATTGTCCTTCTTCCTAATACTGTTAGTTTTGAGAGTAACTAATAGCGATAACGTGTTATTTATGTAGATGACTATGTAGAGATTGTTGAGATTGGAGTCAGTGGAGAATTCAGTTACTGTATGTAACAATACAGTTTTATTTTATTTCTTCTCAACTTCACATTTCTTAAAATTCTTACATTCAGAATAAATATTGGTTCTTCTAGTGATCCTACTGGATTTAGTCAGTTTTGGAATTCAAATTTTCGGGTAATACAGTGTACTTTGCCTAACAGGTTTAACTTAAACCTGCTTGCCAATTTTATCTTAACCCTTCTTCCAGTTTGAAGTGTTTAAGGTAGAATACTTGTAGAAACTTGTTTACTGTATAATTACTGGTCTTAAAATTCCAGTCATTTAAGTTTAATATTGTAAAAGACAACTCGGAAGGGACCTAGTATTGAGAATTTCAGCTTGATGACCAAAAGTACACTAGGCAACGATAGTCAGATCTGATACATCGTATATCGGGTTCTTCTGACCTCAAAGGAATGCGCAACTGTGTCGGCTGGTGAGGGCGTGGCCTTGTATAGCAGCAGCCTTTATGAGCGGAAGCAGAGCAGGACAGCGACTGTTCGCTGGAGCCACTCGTACCGCCAGCTGCTCTGTGATCGCTGCAGAAAGCTGTTCCCTTCTGCTTACTGTAAAACTGTGTGACCAGTTGTGCAGTTCGTCTCGCACATCGTCACTATTGCACTAACGTTTGCGAAAATTTCGGCATTTACAGGCTCGAATAGGAAAAACTAAATAAAAATATTTTGAAATACAGAGATGTGCTCTATTCTACCATTCGTCTAGGACATTTAGCTGTAAAAGTCAGGGGCTGTATAAATCGATAGTTGTAGGTTAACGGGTGTAAAAGCTACTGACTACTAGCCAGGGTGACCGAGCGGTTCTAGGCGCTACAGTCTGGACCCGCGTGACCGCTACGGTCGCAGGTTCGAATCCTGCCTCGGGCAGTGACGTGTGTTGTGATGTCCTTAGGTTAGTTAGGTTTAAGTAGCTCTAAGTTCTAAGGGACTGATGACCTTAGAAGTTAGGTCCCATAGTGCTCAGAGCGATATGAATTTGAAGCTACTGACTGAAGCGGAGTTCACTCGATAAACAATACCGTGTAACATACGATATCATGAGCAGCAGATTCGCAAGGGTTTAATGCGATGCATTATTTGGGAAACAATAATCACTCGTTAGACATTATTTGAAGTTTTCAAATCAGCCTTGGTTACTATTCGCATGCCTATACAGTGTGGTCCATTGATCGTGACTGGGCCAAATATCTCACGAAATAAGCGTCTAACGAAAAAACTACAAAGAACGAAACTTGTCTAGCTTGAAGGGGGAAACCAGATGGCGTTATGGTTGGCCAGCTAGATGGCGCTGCCATAGGTCAAACGGGTATCACCTGCGTTTCTTTTTAAAATAGGAACCCCCATTTCTTTATTACATATTCGCGTAGTACGTAAAGAAATATGGATGTTTTAGTTGGACCATTTTTTTCGCTTTGTGATAGATGGCGCTCTAATAGTCACAAACATATGGCTCACAATTTTAGACGAACAGTTGGTAACAGGTAGGTTTCTTAAATTAAAATAAGAACGTAGGTACGGTTGAACATTTTATTTCGGTTGTTCCAGTGTGATACATGTACCTTTGTGAACTTATCACTTCTGAGAACGCATCCTGTTACAGCGTGATTACCTGTAAATACCACATTAATGCAATAAATGCTCAAAATGATGACCGTCAACCACAATGCATTTGGCAATACGCGTAACGACTTTGCTCTCAACAGCGAGTAGTTCGCCTTCCGTAATGTTTGCAGATGCATTGACAATGCGCTGACGCATGTTGTCAGGCTTTGTCGGCGGATCATGATAGCAAATATCATTCAACTTTCCTCATAGAAAGAAATCCGGGGACGTTAGATACCGTGAACTTGCGGGCTATGGTATGGGGCCTGGACGACCAATCCACCTGTCATGAAATGTGCTGTTCAATACCGCTTCAACCGCAAGCGAGCTATGTGGCGGACATCCGTCATGTTGAAAGTACATCGCCATTCTGTCATGCAGTGAAACATTTTGTAATAACATCGGTAGAACATTACGTAGGAAATCAGCATACATTGCACCATTTAGATTGCCATCGATAAAATGGGGGGGGGGGGCAATTATCCTTCCTGCCATAATGCCGCACCATACATTAACCCGCCAAGATCGCTGATGTTCCACTTGTCGCAGCCATCGTGGATTTTCTGTTGCCCAATAGTGCATATTATGCCGGTTTACGTTACCCCCGTTGGTGAATACGCTTCGTCGCTAAATAGAACGCGTGCAGGTTTCAGGTTTCGTTGTACAGTAATAAAGATGTACGATATATTTCGTAAGTAGTTACCTAGCCAAGCTTTGCCGTCTTCTCTGCAGATAAAAAGATGATTTTGTTCTATTGCATATGGGTGCTAGGTGTCTAGTGTGTTTTGAAAGCAGACCTCAGGCTGCATAGTGGCGCATGTGCCGTATAAGTGTTAATATATTTCAAATGTAGATATCTGTCGAAGCTTTGGGCATCCACTCTTCAGATGGAGGGTGGTATTCAGTTGCTATGTACTAGAAATGTTTCAGATCCTCACCTCTAATTCTTCAGGAATTACTGGAAATGATTTAACGTAGACTTCGAGCTATGGTGTATGATGGTCTACTTGATACTATTTAGATACAGGACTAATGCTTACAGGAACTAGGTTGTCATTGTGTCTCAGATTCAATTTATGTGTTCTGCAATAATACCAGCTTTACGTTGGGGAACGTAGATCTTGAGCTGCACTGCTGTATAAACGAAAGGTCATTGAATATCTCTTAATATCCTATTTAATATCATTGTGTGGGTAGAAGATAAACATACGCTAGTATTTGGTCAGTTGGATGTCTCATATTTTGCTAGTACTGCTTCAATATTTTTTTGTACAGTGGTTTGAACGTGGACAGCGATCTACGTGGCAGTATACATGTCACAAAGTGATGATGTATTTCAAATGTAGATATCTAGCAAAATTATAGCCTTTGCTCTTCAGTGTTATCCTGTTGCAAACAGGCACTACGTGCCTAGTCTGGTTAGTTCTTCAGTACTTCCACCAGTATGCTGCTGCACGTATAGCTCGAGTTACGATGGTGTAAAGATCGATTTATTAAGGGAAGTTTCTTAGCATTTAAAATAAATTATTTTTGGCCTTCGCCTGGTCTGTGGCGTATGCTATGGGTTATTCAAGTTTATGTCCATATTGGATAGCCTTTTTGTAGGTTGATGTACGAAAACAGATAGTTTGCTACATTACTATGTTTGTCCATAGCTTATATCGATATAAGTTAATGTATGTGCTTTCGTAAATTTCTGCGTCAGGATCGCGTTTTGGTTTCTCATGTTTGGTATTCCTTGGCTACAGACGTTTTCCGTTGGTATCATAACTAGCATTCATGGCCGTGATATAGGCTATACCATCGCCTAATAAGTTTCTTGGTGCACTAAATATGATACGATGCGCTATAATGGTATAATTTTCGGACTGGTTGACCCGCATATTGGGATGAACACAACTGTATTCTGATTTTAACAATTTACTAAAAATTTTTTTAGCATGCAGTCTAACTTCTGTTTCTTATAATAAGTCTTAGATAAGATTATTTGTCTTTCGTAATTATGTTTGTCGCCTACTTAGCGATACTGTCAAAAAAACTATTTGCAGTTTTGTAATGATATAACGTAAGTATCGTAAATATCGGGTATAGGGTTTATTCAGAATTTTTTATGTATGTGTTTTGGGAATCATGTTTGCTTTTACATTTTTATTTGACTTTTACTGATAGTATCGATGTAGTGCAGCAACAGCTCTTGTGCTGTGGTCAGTTCGTTAAATGCATATTCTATTGACAGTCGCTCTTATGACGCGCTGGTAGGTACGACATGTTACGTTATCGTTATGGTGTTTTGACAAATTCTGATGAACACAGGTTTTTAATCTTGTTGTGCCAGCGAATTACTCATTTGATGTTTTATGTACCTGGAAATTCAATGGAAAGAATTTGTGTGTAGCTGGCACAAAATACTTGTAATAACCTTTACGAAGGTATGTTGTCAATTGGTTGCTCTGTGGGTTAATGTTACACTTTTGTGAAACAGTCTGTAGGACTTCTTAAAATTTTATTACAGGTATGAAGATGGTAACTTAGTTTTATTGGAACCGGTTTTCTACAATGAAGTTTTTTATAGCGATCTAGGCTAAGAGGTTCTGCTTCCACTACAGACCGCACCTTCGAGCTCCACATGAGTAAACCTATCAACGTTTTTATGTTTAAGCAAGTTCCTTTTTATAATTTCAGTGGTTTCCACTAAGGGACAAGCCACTGTAAATGGGAAGTAGTGGTACATTAATAACAGGTGTAGCCGCCAGAATGTTGAATGCAAACGTGTATGGAATGTGTTTTACAGGCGCTGGATGTCAGTTTGGGATGGAGCCGCATGCCTGTCGCACCTGGTCGGTCAGAACAGGGACGATAAGAGTGAAGTTGTCGTCCGATGATGTCCCGCATGTCCTCGATTGGAGACAGTGATCGAGGTGGCAGAGTCAGCATGTCGACATTCTGTAGAGCATGTTGGGTTACAAGAGCGGTATGTGGCCA
This sequence comes from Schistocerca gregaria, assembly GCF_023897955.1. Classification (NCBI taxonomy): domain Eukaryota; kingdom Metazoa; phylum Arthropoda; class Insecta; order Orthoptera; family Acrididae; genus Schistocerca; species Schistocerca gregaria. Next base: position 224,431,497 of record NC_064921.1, read on the forward strand.
AGTATTATACAGTTGGAATACAGCCGGTGGAATTCTGTTCATGGATGGTAGATTGACGGACAAATTTGCAGTCAGAGTATGACATAACAACGCGAGTGCCCCAGACCTTAACTCCAGGTGTAGGTCCAATATGTATAGTACACCGACAGGCTGGTTGCAGGCGTTCAACTTGCCTTCTCCTAACCAACACACGGCCATCACTGACATCGAGGCAGAACCAGTACAACAGACCTCCAACCTGCCCTCCAATTAACTCTCGCTTGACGCCACTGAAGTCGGTCATGATGGTCGTTTGGTGTCTGTGGAATGCGGGCTACAGGGAGTCTGCCACGGAGCTGCCCTTGAAGTGAAGATTTGCAACAGTTAGTGGTGACACTTTAGTGTCAAATGCTGCTCAAATTGCTGCTGTGAGATGCGCCAGAGACAAGTGCCGAACGCGTTGGTCTTTACTCTCAGTAATGCCACATGGCAGTCAGGAGCTCAGTCTTCTTGCGACCATACGTTCTCGTGGCCATCGCTGCCAGCAATCATTTTCAGTGGCTACATTCCTGCCAAGTTTTTCTGCAGTATCTAGCTTCTTGTGCCGAGCGAGGGGGCGCAGTGGCTAGCACACAGGACTCGCATTCGGGAGGACGACGGTTCAATCCCGCGTCCGGCCATCCTAATTTAAAAATGGTTCAAATGGCTCTGATCACTATGGGACTTAACTTCTGAGCTCAGCAGTCCCCTAGAACTTAGAACTACACTCCTGGAAATTGAAATAAGAACACCGTGAATTCATTGTCCCAGGAAGGGGAAACTTTATTGACACATTCCTGGGGTCAGATTCATCACATGATCACACTGACAGAACAACAGGCACATAGACACAGGCAACAGAGCATGCACAATGACGGCCCTAGTACAGTGTATATCCACCTTTCGCAGCAATGCAGGCTGCTATTCTCCCATGGAGACGATACTAGAGATGCTGGATGTAGTCCTGTGGAACGGCTTGCCATGCCATTTCCACCTGGCGCCTCAGTTGGACCAGCGTTCGTGTTGGACGTGCAGACCGCGTGAGACGGCGCTTCATCCAGTCCCAAACATGCTCAATGGGGGACAGATCCGGAGATCTTGCTGGCCAGGGTAGTTGACTTACACCTTCTAGAGCACGATGGGTGGCACGGGATACATGCGGACGTGCATTGTCCTGTCGGAACAGCAAATTCCCTTGCCGGTCTAGGAATGGTAGAACGATGGGTTCGATGACGGTTTGGATGTACCGTGCACTATTCAGTGTCCCCTCGACGATCACCAGAGGTGTACGGCCAGTGTAGGAGATCGCTCCCCACACCATGATGCCGGGTGTTGGCCCTGTGTGCCTCGGTCGTATGCAGTCCTGATTGTGGCGCCCACCTGCACGGCGCCAAACACGCATTCGACCATCATTGGCACCAAGGCAGAAGCGACTCTCATCGCTGAAGACGACACGTCACCATTCGTCCCTCCATTCACGCCTGTCGCGACACCACTGGATGCGGGCTGCACGATTTTGGGGCGTGAGCGGAAGACGGCCTAACGGTGCGCGGGACCGTAGCCCAGCTTCATGGAGACGGTTGCGAATGGTCCTCGCCGATACCCCATGAGCAACAGTGTCCCTAATTTGCTGGGAAGTGGCGGTGCGGTCCCCTACGGCACTGCGTAGGATCCTACGGTCTTGGCGTGCATCCGTGCGTCGCTGCGGTCCGGTCCCAGGTCGACGGGCACGTGCACCTTCCGCCGACCACTGGCGACAACATCGATGTACTGTGGAGACCTCACGCCCCACGTGTTGAGCAATTCGGCGGTACGTCCACCCGGCCTCCCGCATGCCCACTATACGCCCTCGCTCAAAGTCCGTCAACTGCACATACGGTTCACGTCCACGCTGTCGCGGCATGCTACCAGTGTTAAAGACTGCGATGGAGCTCCGTATGCCACGGCAAACTGGCTGACACTGACGGCGGCGGTGCACAAATGCTGCGCAGCTAGCCCCATTCGACGGCCAACACCGCGGTTCCTGGTGTGTCCGCTGTGCCGTGCGTGTGATCATTGCTTGTACAGCCCTCTCGCAGTGTCCGGAGCAAGTATGGTGGGTCTGACACACCGGTGTCAATGTGTTCTTTTTTCCATTTCCAGGAGTGTATTTAACCTGACTAACCTAAGGACATCACACACATCCATGCCCGAGGCAGGATTCGAACCTGCGACCGTAGCGGCCGCGCGGTTCCAGACTGTAGCGCCTAGAACCGCTCGCCCACTCCCATCCTCATTTAGGTTTTCCGTGATTTCCCTAAGTCGCTCCAGGCAAATGCCGGGATGGTTCCTTTGACATGGCACGGCCGACTTCCTTCCCCATCCTTCCCTAATCCGATGAGACCGATGACCCCGCTGTCTGGTCTCTTCCCCCAAACAACCCAACCAGCTTCTTGTAGCCCTATTACGCGACTTCATCCAAACTCAGCCTTTGTCTCCTCAAAGTCATTCTTGATTAAGACCAACTCACCATATCCGATTTGAAAAGTAGCTAACGCTCCCGACTATCACCACGTGTATTTAAAGCAAACCTAATTTACACCCTCACACTAGCGCTACTAGCGCCACTATTACGCAATTGGTACGAAATTTAAATAGACTTTATCTTTCATGTATAGAAAGACGCTTACCAACTCTTGTGTATGTCGCAGAACTCCTTCTTGGTGTTTAGATTTTGTTCAGCAGTGTAGTCACGTTGCCCATCGACATGTAACGCATTACAACTCGGAGCCCTCAGGTGGCAGAGAATTACAACTTGTGTCAGCAAAGCGGGAAAGTCGAGTAACATGCATTACATGTAATATATCAAACAATATTGGGAACAGAATAAAAATTTCGAAGCATTAATCTTCAGTACGACCTCGCAGTTCAGCTAACGAAGAAACTCAGTTCTGTCTTTTTTGCACTTAAAAGTATGTCTATGGTGTCAAACTAAAGACAAAAGTCTTGACTCATTTCGTATAGCCGCGCGCAGTGGCCGTGCGGTTTGAGACACCTTGTCACAGATTGTGCGGTCCCTCCCGCTGGAGGTTCGAGTCCTCCCTCGGACATGGGTATGTTTGTTGTTCTTAGTTTAAGTTTAGTGTGTAACTCTAGGGACCGATGACCTCAGCAGTTTGGTCCCTTAGCAATCCACACACATTTCATTTCGCTTATTTCCATTCCCCTCCCCGTCTAAAGGCATTATCTTCTTGTACAGTATATCTAAAATAAAAAAAAAGTATTTATTCAGCAGCAGGGAGCAGAAAGGAGATTGCTTAAAGCACATCTGGCACAAGCACATTTAAGTATCTCATCGATCTCTACTTGGCAAATACCGCCGTTCGTTACAAAACTGCATGGCAAGTATTAAAGCATCGTAAACAGGACTAGACTCCCTATCTACAGATATAGGCAACCATTTTCTTTAAAAAACCAATGCAATCAAGTATACACTGAGTCCTGGGATAGTAATATGCATTTATAAAGATAGCGGCAGTATCTCTGACACAAGGTACAAAAGGGTGCATTGGTGGAACTATCGTTTGTACTCACGTGATGCGTGTGCTAAGGTGTCCAGCGTGATTATGGTCAAATGTCGGAAATTAACAGACTTTCAAAGCGGATTGGTAGTTGAAACTAGACGCAGGGGACTTTCCATTTCGGATATTGTTAGGGAACTTAGTATTCCGAGATCCACAATGTCAAGTGTCTGCCGGGAATACCAGATTTCAGGCATTATCTCTCACCATGGACAACGAAGTGTCCGACGGCTTTCACTTAACGATCGACAGCAGCGCCTTTTGCGTAGAGTTGTCAGCGCTAACTACGTGAAACAATCGCAGACGTCAAAGTGGGATGTACGACGAACGCATCCGTTAGGACAGTGTGGGAAAATATGGCCTTAATGGGCTATGATAGCAGACGACCGAAGCGAGTGCCTTTGCTGACAGCACGACATCGCCTGCGCCGCTTTCGCGAGGTCGTGACCGTATCGTTTGGACCATAGACGACTGGATAAACTTGGCCTGGTCAGATGGGTCCCGCTATCAGTTGATAAGAGCCGACCGTAGGTTTAGAGTGTGGCGCAGACCCCACGTTGCCAAACAAGGCACTGTGCTAGCTGATGGTTGCTTCATAAGGATATCTTCCACGTTTGCACCGTTCATTGACTGGAATATGGCTATGTTCGACTACTTGGAGACCGTCTGCAGCCCGCATCCCGTGGTTGTGCGGTAGCGTTCTCGCTTCCCACGCCCGGGTTCCCGGGTTCGATTCCCGGCGGGGTTAGGGATTTTCTCTGCCTCGTGATGGCTGTGTGTTGTGTGATTTCCTTAGGTTAGTTAGGTTTAAGTAGTTCTAAGTTCTAGGGGACTGATGACCATAGATGTTAAGTCCCATAGTGCTTAGAGCCATTTAACCATTCTTGAACCATCTGCAGCCATTCATGGACTTCATGTTGCCAGTCAAAGATGAAATTTTTATGTGTGACAGTGCACGATGTGCTGGGCCACAACTGTTCGTGATTCGTGTGAAGAACGTTCTGGACAGTTCGAGCGAATGAGATGGTCACCTAGATCATTCTACATGAATGACATCGAACATTACGGAACATAATCGAGAGGCCAGTTCGTGCACAAAATCCTGCACCGGCAATTCGGTAATTATGGGCTGTTATAGAGGCAGCATGGGTCAATATCTCTGCAGAGCACTTCCAACGACTTGTCGAGTCCAACCCACGTCGAGCTGCTGCACTACGCCTGGAAGGAGGTCCGTGGCATCCCATGATTCTTGTCACCTCTGTGTATATTATTCCTTCTGTAAATAATATCTTTATTAAGTTTACTATAGCAGATAAACACCAGCCATTCTCAAAGTAGGAGCGCTCTTTCCAATTTACTTGGTTCTGGTAAATGTATGGTCAGCATTACGCAGTACAGTTGATGTAAATATTGCGTGTTATTTGTCTTTTGTTAATGCTTGCTTTCACTTGTTGCACGTCTCTGAAGGTTCCTGTTTTTGATGGCAGATACTAAACGTGGTGAATAAATAAATGAATGAATACTAACATACAGTAACTGAAGCCAAATTTATGGTAAATGGTGTGTATAATGAACTCAAAAGTGGTCATTAGTCCCTTTATCGCCATAACCATAAGTAACGTGCCAACAGCATAGTTCTTGTGAGTAATATGAGACAGAGTGGGTCAATTAAATTAAATCAAAGCTTTTCCAGTTCCGGTTTGAGCTTCCTGTTTTATCTTTTTTTAAATGTAAAATACGTTCAAAACTGAAATAGTAAAGCGACAGCGGGGTTTGTGGCCGAGCGGTTCTAGGCGCTTCAGTCGAGACCGCGTTGCTGCTACGGTCGCAGGTTCTAATCCTGCATTGGGCATGGATGTGAGTTATGTCCTTAGGTTAAAGTAGCTCTAAGTCTAGGGGACTGCTGACCTCCGATGTTAAGTCCTATAGTGCCTAGAGCCATTTTTTGAGCCTACATCGATACAGAGTGTTGTCCTTGCCAACATGTTCCCCGGATCTCTCACTCGTTGATATCGTCATGAATGGCCAAGAGATGGGACTCCAGTACCCACCAGATGTCGCAACTGATGAACTTTGCCATGAATTTGCAGCAGCACGGATGACGTACTCGCATACGTCATCCAGTCTCAGTGGGACTCGATACCCAGCGGGCCGGCTGCGGTGGCCGAGCGGTTCTAGGCTCTTCAGTCCGGAACCGCGCGACTGCTTCGGTCGCAGGTTCTAATCGTGCCTCGGGCATGGATGTGTGCGATGTCCTTAGGTTAGTTAGGTTTAAGTAAGTTCTAAGTATAGCGGGCTCATGACCTCAGACGTTAAGTCCCATAGTGCTTAGAGCCATTTGAACCGTTTGAAAAGCTGCACATATGGTCCTACGTCATATGACATTTCATTCCTTTGAACTGAGCTACGTAGAAGAAGGGCTGTCTCGGTGTTTCTCTGAAACTATGAGATGTGGCAGGACATTCCACCAGTCAGCAGATTCGAAACTGGCATTAGTCACTACGAAGGCTTGGAATTATTTCTATTGTGTGTGGATTAGATGCTATAAAAGTCATCATAACTCTCACACGTTTGGAAGTTTCATTCCATGTAACTGCACTACAGTAAATATTTTTGCGTACTGTGTATCACAAAATTGTGTGTGTGTGTGTGTGTGTGTGTGTGTGTGTGTGTGGAGCGTCTACAGACAAACATCGTCTCACAAATAGCGACAACAGGTAAATGACTGTATCTAGTTCATGATGCTGTATCTGATTAACAGACCACATAGGTCAATGGGCATGCAAGTAGTGGCATTTCTTTCCCTGTTTTATCAGGTTTTTGTCATAGAAACCAGTTCTGGAACGTAGCGCGAATAGCATTTAACTTGATCACATATGGCAGCCTTAGTTTCGCAATTTCTCATCTGTGTGGCGAGTCGACGTAACTGACTGTAATAGTCTCCCAGAAACAATTTTGTAGAAGAAAGTTATTTAACCTTATAAAAGTCCTTTATACCTGCAGCACGTTTTCTACTACTGTAATACACAAGTGGAAAAGTAGTTTATTTTTAAAACTGAGAAATTTCTAACTTTTTGTTAATCATGGTGCCATTTTATAATTTCTGGGTGCTACAGTGGCAAGTAAATGTCTGCAGCAAAGAATACAGAAGTTTCATACTTTAATAACTTTGAGTCACCGCTTACCCCGTTAACGGTTACTCACGTTCGATGGAGCTTGGAAGATTTGCGTGCAGGCGCGGAAACTTTTATTACAATCGTGACTCGGCTTCGTGACGGCAGCCCGCATCAGATAAAACTGCGCTGAGGCTGGTATGCGGCCAGACCTGACGAGTCCACACCGTATCCGTCACTCTCATCGCTAGGGTGGTGGCGTTCGCAGCAGGAGTACCCGGTTCTAACACCGACGGTGGAAGGAATTTACCCACAAGATGTGGAGAGACATTGGCATACATTCCCGGACAGCAAGATTGCACGTTAGTATCCCACGGTCAGTGCCAAACTTCTCTCTATTGGTAAAAGGGTGAAGTCATATGGCACTGTTTAGGTTTATCGTTTCTGAGTGGCTCTTTTGATGTTATTTCGGAGGAGTAGATCACGTGTCAGTACCATAGTCTACATTCTGTTTCTCTGATCAACAGTAATGGTAGATTCTCTACACCATCGTGGAATATCTTGACCCATTTTCAGATCGTCTTTAATGCTCATTCTGTACATGTTTAATGGGCTTTAAATCCAAGATACACGCCTGCCTTGATATTCCAACATACATTCACCTAATAACGTGTCCTGTGTCACTTGAACTACATTTGCTTTACCACTGTTGCTCGCAAAAAGGGAATGAAAAAGGATGTCACACACTTACTGAATAGCAAATTATCATAGCGTTTTGCCCTAAATCTCTGATCCATAAAGAACCGCCATGGTTATCGTGGAGGTTCGAAGGATAGGAGCCACGTATCCCTGTCCTAAGACACTGCGAGCACAATGCTAACTTTTGCTCCGAAACAATCGAAATTTCGTCCAGTGCTTTTTTGCCGCAAGCCAACGCGTTGGATTCAGGCTCAACAATACATCAGAGAACAAAACACAGCTCTTTTCCGTATTCCTAATCATATTTCTGCTGTTGTATCTATACTGAGATATGTACCACAAGCCTATGAGCAGAAAGTTTACCTTCAGCAAGACTAGCAGTTCGAATGACATTCTTGCTTCTTTCAACCCTTGTAGCAGTTGAGTTGCTCTATCTGACCTATCTACATTAGTTGTGAATAAGAGGTGATGATCGTCTCTGACCTTAACCATTTGTGTACGACCAGGTTTGGAACTTCTTTGGATCTGCCATTAACTCAGTACGCTTTGGAAGTATGAAATGTTATTTACTACCATACTCAATGTCTGTGTCACATATGCCTTTCTAATGACGCAATACTCAGCAGATCAGGGAAAGCGTGTTGCTGTGGCAGAGGGGGCATTAGGTTAGTGTGGTATGTAAGCGGATGTCTGATATAAAGATCGTGATTTTATTCTGTCATTGTGCTATATGTAGGATGACAGCAGCTAAAAACTGAGCATGTCACAGTGAAGAAAGACTTATTTTGGTCTGTACATGATTTGCAGACGCTGAGCAAAGTTATTTTGACCTAAGCAGCACTGATACGCGGAGCTGCTAGCCGCATCTCAGACAGTAGCGCTGAATCATGCAGCACGACTGGGGAGCGGGGGTCAACGTCAGATAGTCGGTACTTGTCCGACTTGTAAAATATGAGAGGCACCAAAGACTTGCATAAGAGATGTCCTTATTATGGATAAGAGCTCTCTGTATCAAGCTTCCACCAATAGTAGTAGCAATAGACAGGACTCATCGCTGTGAAACAATCATTCTACTAGTTTAAATGTTTTAAGTTGTGTATATTTTGTAAAAGGGATGAACTACGATAAATGCGCGAACACCATTACCTTTTGCCGAACTTCGAGCGCAGTTGTGTGGTGGCGCGCAAGCGTTCTACAATCAGAGTTCAGTAAGATACGTCATGTCAGCACGATGAGTATATTACAAAGGGCAAACAAAAAGTTTCGATTTGAATGCCTTGTTTCAGCGTGTATGCAACGTAGCGAGACTCGGGTGCGGGTATATAAGCAACGACACGTAGACAAGTGCGTAAACACGCGCTGTGGCGACATTATTACCAAATGCGTCCAAACAGTTCCAAGTGCAGTTATTCTTTTCTTGACTGAAGAAGGACAAACACTGGTAGACATCTATCAGAGAATGAAAATTGTGTATGGGGCGGCATGTCTGCCGAAAAGCACTGTTGTGGAATGGTACACCAAGTTCCTTGCTGTTTCACGATAATACATTTCTCCATGTCATAATTCAGAAGTTACGCCAACTCTCTTGGAAGGGCCTCGAGCACCCGCCCGATAGCCTTGACCACTTTCCATGTGATTGTCATGGCTTCAGTCCGTTAAAAAAGGCCTCGAAAGGCTGAAGCATCGACGACTACTGTCGGACTAAGGGACTACGGTATGCAGCAGGCAGTCACAGACTTAGTCACTCAGCAGCACACTGTGTTTTACCAAACGAGTGCCGGCCGCTGGGGCAGAGCGGATCTAGGCGCTTCAGTCTGGAACAGCGCGATCGCTGCGGTCGCAGATTCGAATCCCGCCTCGGGCATGGATGTGTGTGATGTCCTTAGGTTAGTTAGGTTTAAGTAGTTCTAAGTTTTAGAGGACTGATGACCTCAGATGTTAAGTCCCATAGTGCTCAGAACCATTTGAACCATTTTGAACCAAACGTGTGTCTTCAATCTGCTGCGCCGATGGGATGACTGCCTCAATGCTGGCGGCGATTTCCCTGACTGGTTTACTGATTATGGACTATACAGCCTTCGAAAAGAAACCTTTTGATTGTCCTTATATTCTGAATCATCATTAACCAATTCCTATAGTTTGGGTAATTTACAGGACCAGACATTTGGATCAGAAGGTTCAAATGGTACAAATGGCTCTGAGCACTATGCGACTTAACTTCTGAGGTTATCAGTCGCCTAGAACTTAGAACTAATTAAACCTAATTAACCTAAGGACATCACACACATCCATGCCCGAGGCAGGATTCGAACCTGCGATCGTAGCGGTCTCTCGGCTCCAGAGATCAGACGGTTATCAGCTCTACAAGACGACATACTGGTGAGTACTCAATCAGCAGACTGCTGTAGTTGTCCTCAGGAGGTGCATACGACCCACTAAAACATCCCCTGAGCTTCGGAAAGTAGCTTATCGACGGAAGCGCATCATCACAGTGCGAATAGGTTGCTTGGTGAATGCTGTACCGGGCTGCACACATTTCTCCCTACTAATCCACCAGAATTAGCGTTCTGAAAGAAAGGTAATTACAGCTAAAAGATGTCTACACAATAATGATTGTTGCTCGTAACAAATTATATGTTAGACTGAACATTCGTTAGTGGCTCATCTCTGTACTAGCAGTCTGCCCTTTTTAGCAGCACGCACCGGGCTGCACACATTTCTCCCTACTAATCCACCAGAATTAGCGTTCTGAAAGAAAGGTAATTACAGCTAAAAGATGTCTACACAATAATGATTGTTGCTCGTAACAAATTATACGTTAGACTGAACATTCGTTAGTGGCTCATCTCTGCACTAGCAGTCTGCCCTTTTTAGCAGCATGCACCGGGCTGCACACATTTCTCCCTACTAATCCACCAGAGTTAGCGTTCTGAAAGAATGATAATTACAGCTAAAAGATGTCTACACAATAATGATTGTGGCTTGTAACAAATTATACGTTAGACTGAACATTCGTTAGTGGCTCATCTCTGTACTAGCACTCTGCCCGTTTTAGCAGCACGCACCGGGTTGCACACATTTCTCCCTACTAATCCACCAGAATTAGCGTTCTGAAAGAAAGGTAATTACAGCTACAAGATGTCTACACAATAATGATTGTTGCTCGTAACAAATTGTACGTTTGACTGAACATTCGTTAGTGGCTCATCTCTGTACTAGCACTCTGTCCTTTTTAGTAGCCCGCACTGTGCTGCACACATTTCTCCCTACAAATCCACCAGAATTAGCGTTCTGGAAGAAAGGTAATTACAGCTAAAAGGTGTCTACACAATAATGATTGTTGCTCGTAACAAATTATACGTTAGACTGAACATTCGTTAGTGGCTCAGCTCTGTACTGGCACTCTGCCCTTTTTAGCAGCACGCACCGAGCTGCACACATTTCTCCCTACTAATCCACCAGAATTAGCGTTCTGAAAGAAAGGTAATTACAGCTACAAGATGTCTACACAATAATGATTGTTGCTCGTAACAAATTATACGTTAGACTGAACATTCGTTAGTGGCTCATCTCTGTACTAACAGTCTGCCCTTTTTCGCAGCACGCACTGGGCTGCACACATTTCTCCCTACTAATCCACCAGAATTAGCGTTCTGAAAGAAAGGTAATTACAGCTGAAAGATGTCTACACAATAATGATTGTTGCTCGTAACAAATTATACGTTAGACTGAACATTCGTTAGTGGCTCATCTCCGTACTAGCACGATGCCATTTTTAGCAGCACACACCGGGCTGCACACATTTCTCCCTACTAATCCACCAGATTTAGCGTTCTGAAAGAAAGGTAATTACAGCTAAAAGATGTCTACGCAATAATGATTGTTGCTCGTAACAAATTGTACATTAGACTGAACATTCGTTAGTGGCTCATCTCTGTACTAGCAGTCTGCCCTTTTTAGCAGCACGCACCGGGCTGCACACATTTCTCCCTACTAATCCACCAGAATTAGCGTTCTGAAAGAAAGGTAATTACAGCTAAAAGATGTCTACACAATAATGACTGTTGCTCATAACAAATTATACGTTAGACTGAACATTCGTTAGTGACTCATCTCTGTACTGGCACTCTGCCCTTTTTAGCAGCACGCACCGGGCTGCACACATTCCTCCCTACTAATCCACCAGAATTAGCGTTCTGAAAGAAAGGTAATTACAGCTAAAAGATGTCTACACAATAATGAATGTGGCTCGTAACAAATTGTACGTTAGACTGAACATTCGTTAGTGGCTCATCTCTGTACTAGCACTCTGCCCTTTTTAGCAGCATGCACCGGGCTGCACACATTCCTCTCTACTAATCCACCAGAATTAGCGTTCTGAAAGAAAGGTAATTACAGCTAAAAGATGTCTACACAATAATGATTGTGGCTCGTAACAAATTATACGTTAGACTGAACATTCGTTAGTAGCTTATCTCTGTACTAGCAGTCTGCCCTTTTTAGCAGCACGCACCGGGCTGCACACATTTCTCCCTACTAATCCACCAGAATTAGCGTTCTGAAAGAAAGGTAATTACAGCTAAAAGATGTCTACACAATAATGACTGTTGCTCATAACAAATTATACGTTAGACTGAACATTCGTTAGTGACTCATCTCTGTACTGGCACTCTGCCCTTTTTAGCAGCACGCACCGGGCTGCACACATTCCTCCCTACTAATCCACCAGAATTAGCGTTCTGAAAGAAAGGTAATTACAGCTAAAAGATGTCTACACAATAATGAATGTGGCTCGTAACAAATTGTACGTTAGACTGAACATTCGTTAGTGGCTCATCTCTGTACTAGCACTCTGCCCTTTTTAGCAGCATGCACCGGGCTGCACACATTCCTCTCTACTAATCCACCAGAATTAGCGTTCTGAAAGAAAGGTAATTACAGCTAAAAGATGTCTACACAATAATGATTGTGGCTCGTAACAAATTATACGTTAGACTGAACATTCGGTAGTAGCTTATCTCTGTACTAGCACTCTGCCCTTTTTAGCAGCACGCACCGGGCTGCACACATTTCTCCCTACTAATCCACCAGAATTAGCGGTCTGAAAGAAAGGTAATTACAGCTAAAAGTTGTCTACACAATAATGATTGTTGCTCGTAACAAATTATACGTTAGACTGAACATTCGTTAGTGGCTCATCTCTGTACTAGCACTCTGTCCTTTTTAGTAGCCCGCACTGTGCTGCACACATTTCTCCCTACTAATCCACCAGAATTAGCGTTCTGGAAGAAAGGTAATTACAGCTAAAAGGTGTCTACACAATAATGATTGTTGCTCGTAACAAATTATATGTTAGACTGAACATTCGTTAGTGGCTCATCTCTGTACTAGCAGTCTGCCCTTTTTAGCAGCACGCACCGCTCTGCACAGATTTCTCCCTACTAATCCACCAGAATTAGCGTTATGAAAGAAAGGTAATTACAGCTACAAGATGTCTACACAATAATGATTGTTGCTCGTAACAAATTATACGTTAGACTGAACATTCGTTAGTGGCTGATCTCTGTACTAGCACGATGCCTTTTTTAGCAGCACGCACCGGGCTGCACCCATCCTCCCTACTAATCCACCAGAATTAGCATTCTGGAAGAAAGGTAATTACAGCTAAAAGGTGTCTACACAATAATGATTGTTGCTCGTAACAAATTTTACGTTAGACTGAACATTCATTAGTGGCTCAGCTCTGTACTGGCACTCTGCCCTTTTTAGCAGCACGCACCGAGCTGCACACATTTCTCCCTACTAATCCACCAGGATTAGCGTTCTGAAAGAAAGGTAATTACAGCTACAAGATGTCTATACAATAATGATTGTTGCTCGTAACAAATTATACGTTAGACTGAACATTCGTTAGTGGCTCATCTCTGTACTAGCAGTCTGCCCTTTTTAGCAGCACGCACCGGGCTGCACACATTTCTCCCTACTAATCCACCAGAATTAGCGTTCTGAAAGAAAGGTAATTACAGCTGAAAGATGTCTACACAATAATGATTGTTGCTCGTAACAAATTATACGTTAGACTGAACATTCGTTAGTGGCTCATCTCCGTACTACCACGATGCCATTTTTAGCAGCACGCACCGGGCTGCACCCATCCTCCCTGCTAATCCACCAGAATTAGCGTTCTGAAAGAAAGGTAATTACAGCTAAAAGGTGTCTACACAATAATGATTGTTGCTCGTAACAAATTATACGTTAGACTGAACATTCGTTAGTGGCTCAGCTCTGTACTGGCACTCTGCCCTTTTTAGCAGCACACACCGGGCTGCACACATTTCTCTTTACTAATCCACCAGAGTTAGCGTTCTGAAGGAAAGGTAATTACAGCTGAAAGATGTCTACACAATAATGATTGTTGCTCGTAACAAATTATACGTTAGACTGAACATTCGTTAGTGGCTCATCTCCGTACTAGCACGATGCCATTTTTAGCAGCACACACCGGGCTGCACACATTTCTCCCTACTAATCCACCAGATTTAGCGTTCTGAAAGAAAGGTAATTACAGCTAAAAGATGTGTACGCAATAATGATTGTTGCTCGCAACAAATTGTACGTTAGACTGAACATTCGTTAGTGGCTCATCTCTGTACTAGCACTCTGCTCTTTTTAGCAGCACGCACCGGGCTGCACAGATTTCTCCCTACTAATCCACCAGAATTAGCGTTCTGAAAGAAAGGTAATTACAGCTAAAAGATGTCTACACAATAATGACTGTTGCTCATAACAAATTATACGTTAGACTGAACATTCGTTAGTGACTCATCTCTGTACTGGCACTCTGCCCTTTTTAGCAGCACGCACCGGGCTGCACACATTCCTCCCTACTAATCCACCAGAATTAGCGTTCTGAAAGAAAGGTAATTACAGCTAAAAGATGTCTACACAATAATGAATGTGGCTCGTAACAAATTGTACGTTAGACTGAACATTCGTTAGTGGCTCATCTCTGTACTAGCACTCTGCCCTTTTTAGCAGCATGCACCGGGCTGCACACATTCCTCCCTACTAATCCACCAGAATTAGCGTTCTGAAAGAAAGGTAATTACAGCTAAAAGATGTCTACACAATAATGATTGTGGCTCGTAACAAATTATACGTTAGACTGAACATTCGTTAGTGGCTTATCTCTGTACTAGCACTCTGCCCTTTTTAGCAGCACGCACCGGGCTGCACACATTTCTCCCTACTAATCCACCAGAATTAGCGTTCTGAAAGAAAGGTAATTACAGCTAAAAGTTGTCTACAGAATAATGATTGTTGCTTGTAACAAATTATACGTTAGACTGAACATTCGTTAGTGGCTCAGCTCTGTACTGGCACTCTGTCCTTTTTAGCAGCACGCGTTTAATAACGTGCGATGCAGTCTTCTTGTTTTGATAATCACATCAATCTCCTGTTACAGTGAGAGAGTGTGAAGATAGGCCTCAACAGTTTTCAGCCGAATTATGACTATATGGATAGAGAAAATTTCCCAGAGTAGGCAAGTGTTCTCCGCCACATCAGGGTTGCTACATTAAATTCTAGAGGAGACAGGGAAAAAAGAGGCTTCCGATCTCGTCTAATGAAATCTGTGAAAGCTCTTTACAAAGAGATAAAAATTATAATTCAAGATGGAGATAACTTGTCTGAGATATTAACGACAAGGAGAGTTCGGCAAGGATGTGGCAACCTCCAGCTCTATACAACATACACATAGATCACCTAGTAAGGGCTTGGGACCAATAGTATCTTCAGCCTGACGGACAACAGTGAGAAGCGTTTAAATACTCTACTATACGCATATGAGCATACAATAATACGAGAAAATAAAGATAACTTTGAAACGGCCGTTTATCACCTAAATATAACTTGAACATCTCCAATAATAAAACAAAGTTTATGAAATTCTAGGGAAAATCGAGTGTAAGATCTAAAATTATAATAAACCGTGTAGTACTGGAGTAAGCAGCCAATTTCAGCATGTGGTCTGTGACACAAGACGAAATTTCGACAGTGAAATTGATAACCAGATGCTAAAACTTAACGTAGTTTGTGGAAGAATTAGAAGAAGGCCACAAAAGGGATACAGGTGATGTTTTACAAAGTAATGCCAGTACCTATATAAGGGTACCCACGCAAAAGCATATGAGCAGGATCCAGGCGGCGGAAATGAGATTTCTTATTGGTGATAAATGGATCACCAGAGAAGATCGCTTCAGAAATGGAGATATTAGAAATCAACTAAAAGTTAATTCATTACGAGAAATCAGATTTAAACAGAAACCGACTGTGGGGACACTTAGATAGAATGCATCAAAATAGACTTTCATAGGGAATTTTTCAGTAGAAGCCTAGACAGACAAGACAAAGGGGAAGACCGTACAAGAGGTGGCTCGGCCTAGTTGATCACCCAATCCACGAAGGGAGGAGAAGAGAAGAATAGGAAACAGTGTGCCAAATGAGATGAACATCTGTTGACACACGGCAATATTTGTTAGTAAAAATTTGTCTGAAGCCATGGTCGCATAAATTTTTCTTTATTTACAAACAACCTTTTTCGACATGTTGTCGTTTTCACGTGGGCCTCACGTCTGTAAGAAGATTTGACGTGAGGTCCACCTCAAAATAAGCACATTTTGTAAAGTAAATTTTTGAGGACCTGAAGATGACAGTGAAGTCTGTCGAAGCAGGTTGTTTGTAAATAAATAAATACTTCAGCGATCTTGGCTTTAGAAAGAGTATACCAAGTAAAACAGGTCGTTTCTTCTAATTTCTCAGAATGTGAAAATTCAATCAATATTTGTTTACTTTTCCTTTTGTTATTTACAATCAGGTATGTTCTGGCGAAACTATTACTAGTTAATGCTCTTGTGTCCATAGGGCAGAATCCAAATGCGTTCCGAACCACATGTCAGACTGATTCTCGTACACAATTAATAATACCATCGGATTACGCTTATGCTTCATGATTCTCCAATATCATGTGTTTTGTGAAGCGCCTTCGCAGTGTTCACTTGCCTGGTACATTCAAACTGTGTGCGAAACCGATAGTGGAGCAGAAGAATGTGAAACGGTGCTTAAATTTGTCTTTTTGAATAGATGAGCTAAAACACCGTCCATCCATCCAGATTTAACTTCCATGTGGTTTCTCTGAATCATATGCAGAAAGTTCAGGATAATTCTTTCATCAAGGGCATTGTAGATACGGCGATACCTTTTCCGAACTTTTTTTTCTACTCAGACTCTGTCAATGGCCTCGACTTCCTCGAGATGTCGTTATAACGATCCTTTCTTCGACTATCAGAACATCTGTGTGACGGCATCGTGAAGACAGCCCAGTTCTGCAAGAACTGCTAAAACACTATTTTTTGTTTATTTTTGTACCACTGAATATAAATGTCATGGAACGGATTATTTGCACCAGACAGCTTTGATGTTACTACATCGATTGGAAGTTTTGTTTACATTGAGAACCCATTCAATGTTTTAGTTGACACTAGCCGTCACATGGAACACTTCATTGGACTGATTACACCTGCAAACCTCTGAAATAAAACAAGATATCTTTAGGAAACCTCAGAGAAAAGACACGTAACTACTCCCACGAGGATAGGCGTACGTGTTTAGCTTACAGTGGGTATTTTCTGTATTCTGTACTGCGGGATGCAAAGCGTAGTGCCAAATTTATAAACCCCACAACAATATTCGAGGCAGGATGCAAATGCGCGACCGTCTCTTTACGCGGCAGCATAGGTCCTACACGACTGTGGAGCCCGGCTAAATACACTGTTGGTCATTAAAATTGCAGCACCATAATGGCAACACGCAACAAAAAGTGTGAGTATCAGCTCCGATTTGCAAATAATTAGCATTTTTAACCCAACGACATCTACATTCTATTCATTCTCATTCATAAATCGCATTATAATGTTGTTTGTTTCTGAGGAGATAGGATTATGTCTCGTGTAAGAAGCAAAAATGGCTACCAGCAAGTGCTGGAATTCGATAGCTGCAGGATCGTGGTCTATCAAGACCCTCGGTAATTGTTCTTTGGTACTGCTGCTCGCTTTAGTCATACGGATATGGAATCGATGGGTTCAGGAGCACCATATTCCACGCCATACAAGACCTTAGCTGCCACATGCTACAAGCGCGCGAGAAGACAGACATTGTTTTGCTCTCCCGTGCTGGATCGTACAGCCACGTCGCGCACCTTGAATAAGGAAACGGGCTGTCCGCAGAAAGACACGTCCTTGAGGGTACAAGGATGTCTGGAAACCACGAACCGTCAGAACGGTAACCACAGAGGCCTCCACTGATGCGCATCCGACAGAGGTGCGCCGACATTGTTGCTCCCAACAGCACTGGATGCAGTCATCATCCTCATACCTGCCCAACACCTGCCGTGATGGTATGAGGTGCCACTGGGAAAACAACACGATGGGGTGCCACTCGGTACACAAAGCGATCATCTTTGGTTCCTCGCTATTGTTGTTGTTGTTGCGGTCTTCAGTCCGAAGACTGGTTTGATGCAGCTCTCTATGCTACTCTATCCTGTGCATGTTTCTTCGTCTGCGAATAGCTACTGCAAATTTCATCTTCTAAATCTGATTACTGTATTCATCTTTTGGTCCCCCTCTACGATTTTTACCTCCCATCCCGCCATACACACAACTTCCTTCCAATAGTAAATCGGTGATCCTTTGATGTATTAGAATGTGTCCTATCAACCGAGCCCTTCTTCTAGTCACGATGTGGCACAAATTTCTTTTCTTTTAGTTAAGTGATAGTTCACGTTTCACTGCCATATATGACCACACTCTATACGAATACTTTCAGTAAAGGCTTTCCAACACTTGAAAGTATATTCGATGTTAACAAATTACTCTTCTTCAGAAACGCTTTTTTGCCATTGGCAGTCTACATTTTATATCTTCTCTAATTCGGTCATCATAAGTTAACAAAACTCATTTACAACTATAAGTGAATTGTTTCTTAATTTAATTCTCTCAGCAACACCTGGTTTTGTTCTACTACATTCCCTTATCCTTGTTTTGCTTTTGTTGATATCCTACTTTCAAGATGCTGGCGCTGGCCGCAGTGGCCATGCGGTTATAGGCGCTAGAGTCTGGAACCGCGCGACCGCTACGGTCGCAGGTTCGAATCCTGCCTCGGGCATGGATGTGTGTGATGTTCTTAGGTTAGATAGGTTTAAGTAGTTCTACGTTCTAGGGGACTGATGATCGCAGATGTTAAGTCCCATAGTGCTCAGAGCCCTTTATACCAAGATACAGGCTATTACGTTCAACTGCTCGTCCAAGTCGATTGCTGTCTTTGACAGAATTAGAATGTCATCAGCAGACCTAAAAGTTTTTGTCTCTTCTTCCTGGACTCTAATTCCTTCCCCAAACATTTCTTTGGTTTTCTTTACTGCATGCTCAATGTACAGATTGAATAACATCTTACTGTTTGCTCAGAGCACAGATTGAATAACATTCGGGATAGGCTAAAATCCTGTCTCACTTCCTTCTCAACCAGTGTGTCCTTTTAATGCTCATCGAGTCATATAACTGACTTCTGGTTTCTGCACAAGTTGTAAACAGCCTTTCGTTCCTGTATTCTGCCTCTGCACCTGTCAGAAATTGAAAGAGAGTGTTCCGGTCAACATTGTCAGAAGCTTTCTTTAAGTCTACAGATGCTATAAACATAGATTTGCCTTCCTTAACTGCTTCTAACATAAATCTTAGGTTCAACATTGCCTCACTCGTTCCTACATTTCTCCAGAATCTAGACTGATCTTCCCTGAGATCGGTTTCTACCAGTTTTCAGTTCCTCTGTAAAGAATTTTGGTTCATATCGCCTGTAATTTCGACAGCAGGCGCAACATTTTTGACGCTCTGAAGGACTGTGACTCAGCTCTATCTTCAAGGTCTCCATGACATCATCTTTGAACAAGATAACGCAAGGCTGTATGCTGTCCGTTTTCTTCTGACCTACGTCGATGGTTCTAGGCGCTTCAGTCCGTAACCACGCGACTGCTACCGTCGCAGGTTCGAATCCTACCTCGGGCATTGTTGTGTGTGATGTCCTTAGGTTTAAGTAGCTCTAAGTCTAGGGGACTGATGAGCTCCGATGTTAAGTCCCATAGTGCCTAGAGCCATTTTTTGAGCCTACGTCGACACACAGTGTTGTCCTTGCCAACATGTTCCCCTGATCTCTCACCCGTTGATATGGTCATGAATGGTCAAGAGAGTAGACTCTAGTACCCACCTGATGTCGCGATTAATGAACTTTGCCATGCATTTGCAGCAGCACGGATAACGTGCTCGCATACGTCATCCAGTCTCAGTGGGACTCGATACCCAGCGGGCCGGCTGCGGTGGCCGAGCGGTTCTAGGCGCTTCAGTCCGGAACCGCGCGACTGCTTCGGTCGCAGGTTCTAATCGTGCCTCGGGCATGGATGTGTGCGATGTCCTTATGTTAGTTAGGTTTAAGTAAGTTCTAAGTATAGCGGGCTCATGACCTCAGACGTTAAGTCCCATAGTGCTCAGAGCCATTTGAACCGTTTGAAAAGCGGCACATATGGTCCTACGTCATATGACATTTCATTCCTTTGAACTGAGCTACGTAGAAGAAGGGCTGTCTCGGTGTTTCTCTGAAACTATGAGATGTGGCAGGACATTCCACCAGTCAGCAGATTCGAAACTGGCATTAGTCACTACGAAGGCTTGGAATTATTTCTATTGTGTGTGGATTAGATGCTACAAAAGTCATCATAACTCTCACACGTTTGAAGTTTCATTCCATGTAACTGCACTACAGTAAATATTTTTGCGTACTGTGTATCACAAAATTGTGTGTGTGTGTGCGTGCGTGTGTGTGTGTGTATGTGTGTGTGTGTGTGTAAAGTAAGTGGGGATGTGGAGCGTCTACAGACAAACATCGTCTCACAAATAGCGACAACAGGTAAATGTATCTAGTTCATGATGCTGTATCTGATTAACAGACCACATAGGTCAATGGGCATGCAAGTAGTGGCATTTCTTTCCATGTTTTATCAGGTTTTTGTCATAGAAACCAGTTCTGTAACGTAGCGCGAATAGCATTTAACTTGATCACATATGGCAGCCTTAGTTTCGCAATTTCTCATCTGTGTGGCGAGTCGACGTTACTGACTGTAATAGTGTCCCAGAAACAATTTTGTAGAAGAAAGTGAAGTTTGAATTATTTAACCTTATAAAAGTCCTTTATACCTGCAGCACGTTTTCTACTACTGTAATACACAAGTGGAAAAGTAGTTTATTTTTAAAACTGAGAAATTTCTAACTTTTTGTTAATCATGGTGCCATTTTATAATTTTTGGGTGCTACAGTGGCAAGTAAATGTCTGCAGCAAAGAATACAGAAGTTTCATACTTTAATAACTTTGAGTCACCGCTTACCCCGTTAACGGTTACTCACGTTCGATGGAGCTTGGAAGATTTGCGTGCAGGCGCGGAAACTTTTATTACAATCGTGACTGGGCTTCGTGACGGCAGCCCGCATCAGATAAAACTCTGCGCTGAGGCTGGTATGCGGCCAGACCTGACGAGTCCGCACCGTATCCGTCACTCTCATCGCTAGGGTGGTGGCGTTCGCAGCAGGAGTACCCGGTTCTAACACCGACGGTGGAAGGAATTTACCCACAAGATGTGGAGAGACATTGGCATACATTCCCGGACAGCAAGATTGCACGTTAGTATTCCACAGTCAGTGCCAAACTTCTCCCTATTGGTAAAAGGGTGAAGTCATTTGAACCATTTGATACCCAGCGGGGTCAGAATCAATTGTTGTTGCACTGAATCATCTTCAGATTGACCATATATTCTTCGTACTCTTCTGTATGCACAATAAGTAAACTTTCGTCATCTGCTACCTTTTCTGGCATTTCCTTGCATTGCGGATTAAATGGTCAGCGTTGTATCCGCTTCTTGTCCAACAGGAATACCTACCTCGGCATTACTGACGCTGACTGCGAGCGAGAAGTCGGCCAGCGTGCAGTAATCACCCGCCGTCCACGCGCGGCCCTCGATGAATTTGTCCAGGTAGCCCAGCGCCTCTTCCACCTTCTGCAGGCTTGACGGGTCTGGATTGGCCCCACTGAAAGCTACTGGTCGCTGTGGAAAAAAAAAAAGTGCTCATGAAACCCAACACAACAACTCTCCCCAGAAATTTCACATTCTACGTGACTCTATCACCTTCAAACAAAATGTTCGTTTGTACCAATACTGTATTACACCTTTCCTTTAACAAATACTACACTAATGGCCATTAAAATTTCTACACCACGAAGGTGACGTACTACAGACGCGAAATTTAACCGAGAGTAAGAAGAAGCTGTTATATGCAAATGTTTAGCTTTTCAGAGCATTCACACAAGGTTGGCACCCGTGGCGACACCTACAACGTGCTGACGTGAGGAAAGTTTCCAACTGATTTCTCATACACAAAGAGCAGTTGACTGGAGTTGCCTGGTGAAACTTCGTTGTGATGTCTCGTGTAAGGAGGAGAAGTGCGTACCATTCTTCTTCCGACTTTGATAAAGGTCGGATTGTAGTCTATCGCGATTGCGGTTTATCGTATCGCGACATTGCTGCTCGCGTTGGTCGAGACCCAACGACTGTTAGCAGAATATGGAATCGGTGGGTTCAGGAGGGTAATACGGAAAGCCGTGCTGGATCCAGGGCCTGATATCACTAGCAGTCGAGATGACAGACATCGTATCCGCAATGCTGTAACGGATCGTGCAGCCAAGTCTCTATCACTGAGTCAACAGATGGGGACGTTTGCAAGACAACAAACATCCGAACGAACATTTCGACGACGTTTATAGCAGCATGGACTATCAGCTCGGAGACCATGGCTGCGGTTACCCTTGACGCTGTATCACAGACAGGAGCGCCTGCGATGGTGTACTCAACGACGAACGTGGGTGCATGAATGGCCAAACGTCATTTTTTCGGTTGAATCCACGATCTGTTTACAGCATCATGATGGTCGCATCCGTGTTTAGCAACTTCGCAGTGAACACACATTGGAAGCGTGTATTTGTCATCGCCATACTGGCGTATCACCTGGCGTGATGGTATGGGGTGCCATTGGTTACACGTCTCCGTCACCTCTTGTTCGCGTTGACGGCACTTTGAACAGTGGACATTACATTTCAGATGTGTTACAACCCGTGGCTCTACCCTTCATTCGATCCCTGAAAAATCCTACATTTCAGCAGGATAATGCACGACCGCATGTTGTAGGTCCTGTACGGGCCTTTCTGGATACAGAAAATGTTCGACTGCTGTCCTGGCCAGCACATTCTCCAGATCTCTCACCAATTGTATACGTCTGGTCAATGGTGGCCGAGCAACTTGCTCTTCACAATACGCCAGTCACTACTCTTGGTGAACTGTGGTATCGTGTTGAAGCTGCATGGGCATGTGTACCTGTACACGCCATCCAGGCTCTGTTCGACTCAATGCCCAGGCTTATCAAGGCCATTATTACAGCCAGAGGTGCTTGTTTGGGCACTGATTTCTCAGGGTCTATGCCCCCAAATTGCGTGAAAATGTAATCACATCTCAGTTCTAGTATAATATATTTGTCCAATGAATACCCGTTTATCATCTGCATTTCTTCTTAGTGTAGCAATTTTAATAGCCAGTAGTGTATTAAGAACACTTACAATGAACTCATATCTTGTGGCCTGAAACTTTATATGGCATTGTTAGAAATCAAAACAAATAATTCATTCGAATGATTCTTCTAGTATCGCCTGTACGTGGCTGGTAGCTGTCAAGTTTGAATAATGTAAAAAAAGTTACAAGTTGCTCACCTTGTCTTTTACGACTGATTAGCTTCTATGAAATCCACCCTGTCGCTGTTGTGATCCACGATTGTGTATAACGGTATTTCTTTGCTGTAGTCTCTAATATCTT
Source organism: Schistocerca gregaria (assembly GCF_023897955.1). Lineage (NCBI taxonomy): Eukaryota > Metazoa > Arthropoda > Insecta > Orthoptera > Acrididae > Schistocerca > Schistocerca gregaria. The sequence continues at coordinate 224,454,899 of NC_064921.1, forward strand.
TCGAATGATGTTCTAGGACAAAGCACCAATGTTTACTCTTAGCCTTCGTTAACCTTAATGAATTTGTAGTTATACAGTCGTTTGAAAATGACCATACTGAATAAAACATTCTTGTTTCTATTAGACAGCAGAGCTCGTGTCGTAAAATAAACTTAGGGGATAACAATTATTTAAATAAAAATCTTTTTAATATGGCACATTTTTAAAACGGGCTAAAAAGTGTAAAATAATTTCTCCTAGTCCCATAGAGATTTTTAACTACGTACAGATAGTTCCGAAAATTTATGCTTGTGAATATTTAATCGCTATTAAAATACTTGTAGAAAAACGTGGGGTGCTTGCAATTGATAATAGTAAGGAGATGAACCATTCATTAATCAATTATGTATTGCATGCGCCCCATGTTTTTCGTTATAAATTCTGCAATATTTTCATAGCCATCCAAAATTCACAATTACGAATTTTGAGGACTATCTGAATGGCGTTAGGAATGTATATGGGGCTAGGAGAAATTATTTTAGTCTTTTTAGTCCGTTCTGAAAACATGTTACATTACAAAAAATATTTGAATAATTCTTTTCTGTTGTTTCGTATTGTGTGTGTAAAATTTTTCAATCGATTTCATACATTTTGATGAGATTACAACAGAAACGTGGGGCAAATTTCAGAATTATTTCTGTTGCTCTTCACCTAAGTCAACCAATATGTTGCTTCCTCCTATGTTTATTGCACGAAAAGACCTCGAAGGTAAAAATTATGGACAATCGAGATCACACGGGGACTTACCAGCAACCGTTCTTACCACAAAACATTCGCAAGTGTAACAGGAAAAGGGCAAAAAGTAGTGGCACACAGAGTACCCTCCGTCACACACTAGACAAGAAAGTGAGTAAATACTGCATTTTCATCCAGTCGTGAGCTATGCTGAAAGTCTAGAGTTAACAGCTCATCAGGAAGTGACAGTGGTAAAGAAAGTACCCCCCGCCACATATCAGACAACAAAGCAAGTTAATATTGCACCGTTCTCGAGTCCTGTGGTATGCCGAAAGTTTCAAGTATCTAGCTCATCAGGAATTTCGTTTAAAATCAATTGCAGCATTTGTACGGAAGAAACACACGAGAAAGCGACCAAATACAAACATGTTAATGAAATATATAATGGCCTCAATTCGGCGAGGAAGAGAGTCCCTAAGTTTTTGAGGTATGCCATATCCCACTGAAGCCACTTGTTGTTTATTATATCCGTAGAGTTATCAAAATATGGGGATGCTGATTGGTGTGTTCAAGCCGCCGTTACAAATACTCCCAGACATTTCAAAGGGATTACGGGGGGGGGGGGGGGGAGGGGGGGGATTCAGCTGTCCAGTCGAGGTGCATCAGGACACCGAAGTGTTCGTCAAACTAGAAATGTATGCGAGAAGCCGCGTGAGCTCGGGTGTAGTCATCTTGGAAGGTGGGATTGTCCATCCACAGCACACTCATCGTGGAGATGTGGAAGAAAGTGTAACACTTGGCCACCGTGAATGTTGAGCAAAATATGCCGGTTCTTGTTCACGGTAATCTGAATGAATGGGTCCAAGTCTTGCTACGATTACCCTTTACAAAAATTAAAAAAAGCCAACACAGAACCGTCTCTGGCCATCTGGCCAAAACTACACTCTTTAAACACCGCAGTTTGAAACCTTCATTGAGCAGTCAGTGCACTCAAACCCTCGAATAGTGGCAAAATAGGAGCTCGTCGGACGACACCACACGTCACCAGCCAGCCACTGCCCACTGAGGACGTGCAGATTTATGTGCCGTTGTGCTTCGATGTGCCTGCTCCAAATGTCCACTGGAAACTCGGTGGGATGGACCTATCTGCATTCATGGACTGCAGCAATTCCTGGTGGGGCTGCAACCTATTGTCTCTGACAAGGGGCGATTCTTGTGATCAGTTTCTCTCGGTTAGGCTCTTTTTACGACGATTGTTCTTACTCTGGTCCACATTGTTGTGAGTGGTACACGAAAAGTGGCAGACATCTTTGACGGTGTACGCTGATAAACCAACAAATAGGGCAACATCAATCAAGTTATTGGCAGGGGAATGTCCAAACACTTAGCTCTTTTCTATCTTCCTGTCACATCTCCATATCATCTGAGTTACCTGTGCCGGATCTGTACAACTGACAAAAACATCACTTCACTGCCATGAGTTATGTCAGCGGTGTACACATCCTCTACAAAGCTTTAAGCGTTCATTGTGGTCTTTTAAGGATTGTTGTTGTTGTTGTTGTTGTTGTGATGGTCTTCAGTTCTGAGACTGCTTTGATGCAGCTCTCCACGCTACTCTATCCTGTGCAAGCTTCTTCAACTCCCAGTACTTACTGCAAGCTACATCGTTCTGAGTCTGCTTAGTGTATTCATCTATTGATCTCCCTCTACGATTTTTACCCTCCACGTTGCCCTCCAATGCTAAATTTGTGATCCCTTGATGCCTCAGAACATGTCCTACCAACCGGTCCCTTCTTCTTGTCAAGTTGTGCCACAAACTCCTCTTCTCCCCAATTCTATTCAATACCTCCTCATTAGTTATGTGATCTACCCATCTAATCTTCAGCATTCTTCTGCAGCACCACATTTCGAAAGCTTCTATTCTCTTCTTGTCCAAACTATTTATCGTCCATGTTTCACTTCCACACATAGCTACACTCCATACAAATACTTTCAGAAACGACTTCCTGACACTTAAATCTATACTCGATGTTAAAGAATTTCTCTTCTTCAGATACGCTTTACTTGCCATTGTCAGTCTACATTTTATATCCTCTCCACTTCGACCATCATCAGTTATTTTCCTCCCCAAATTGCAAAATCCCTTTACTACTTTAAGTGTCTCATTTTCTAATCTAATTCCCTCAGCATCACCCGACTTAATTCGACTACATTCCATTATCCTCGTCTTACTTTTGTTGATGTTCATCTTATATCTTCCTTTGAAGAAAGTGTCCATTCCGTTCAACTGCTCTTCCAAGTCCTTTGCTGTCTCTGACAGAATTACAATGTCATTGGCAAACCTCAAAGTTTTTATTTCTACTCCATGGATTTTAATACCTACTCCGAATTTTTCTTTTGTTTCCTTTATTGCTTGCTCAATATACATATTGAATAACATCGGCGAGAGGCTACAACCCTGTCTCACCCCCTTCCCAACCACTGGTTCCCTTTCATGCCCCTTGACTCTTATAACTGCCATCTGGTTTCTACACAAATTGTAAATAGCCTTTCGCTCCCTGTATTTTACCCCTGCCACCTTTAGAATTTGAAAGAGAGTATTTCAGTGAACATTGTCAAAAGCTTTCTGTAAGTATACAAATGCTAGAAACGTATGTTTGCCTTTTCTTAATCTGGCTTCTGAGATAAGTCGTAGGGTCAGTATTGCTTCACGTGTTCCAAAATTTCTACGGAATCCAAACTGATCTTCTCTGAGGTCGGCTTCTACCAGTTTTTCCATTCGTCTGTAAAGAATTCGCTTTAGTATTTTGCAGCCCTGTTATTAAACTGATAGTTCGGTAATTTTCAGGACTGGGTCTCCCAAGGCCGACAGTAGTTCTAATCCAATGTTGTCCACTCCTAGGGCCTTGTTTCGACTCAGGTCTTTCAGTGCTCTGTCAAACTCTTCACGCAGTATCATATCTCCCATTTCATCTTCATCTACATCCTATTCCATTTCCATGATGTTGTCCTCAAGTACATTGCCCTTGTATAGATCCTCTATATACTCCTTCCATCTTTCTGCTTTCCCTTCTTCGCTTAGAACCGGGTTTCCATCTGAACTCTTGATATTCATACAAGTGGGTCTCTTTCCTTCAAAGGTCTCTTTAATTTTCCTATAGGCAGTATCTATCTTACCCCTAGTGAGATAAGCCTCTACATCCTTACATTTATCCTCTAGCCATTCCTGCTTAGCCATTTTGAACTTCCTGTTGATCTCATTTTTGAGACGTTTGTATTCCTTTCTGCCTGCTTCATTTACTGCATTTTTATATTTTGTCCATTCGTCAATTAAAGTCAGTATATCTTCTGTTACACAAGGATTTCTACTAGCCCTCGTCTTTTTACCTACTTGATCCTCTGCTCCCTTCACTACTTCATCCCTCAGAGATACGCATTCTTCTTCTACTGTATTTCTTTCCCCATTCCTGACAATTGTTCCCTTATGCTCTCCCTGAAACTTTTTTGAGGGAGTGATTAATATTTAATCCTGCGATCTTATAATTGTAAATCATGCTGTAACGAAATTTATTGTTATTTCTAGATGGTCCAGACTCATTAATGTGACCAGCGCCTAAGTTCGACGTCAAAGTCATAACCACTCACAGACGGCAGATGGCAGCAGTAGCAGCTGGGGAGTATATAAAGCGTATCTGGGGGACGCGGAAAGCAGTTCGGTCTTTGTGTAAAGTGGAAACGGTGCGAGTTATCTGATGTCCACAATGGCATGACCATTGGTTTTTGGTCCAACTGTTGGGTAACTGACCGCCCCGATGAACGTTCAGCGAACGTTACTGCGTTTGGGCCTCCACAGCCGGTGCCTGGTCCATGAACCCATGCCGACTGCTGTTCATCGGTGACGAAGGCTGGAATTTGCACGGCAATAACACAACTGGGCGTCCACTGCGTGGTGACGCGTGGCCTTTCCAGATGAATCACGCTTTATGCTCCATCAGAGAGATGGCCTTTGGAGTGTACGGTGTGAAAGGGCTGAGCAATCTTGTCATTCTGGAAGGCACAGTGGATCATCAAAAGTATGCATCTAACCTTGGGGACCGAGTCAATCCATGCAGTTTATATTTCCACAGCACAGTGGCATTAAGCGACAGGACAATGCTACATGTCGCACAGGTGGCAGTATATGAGCGTGGTTCGAAGAGCTCCAGGATGAGTTTACTGTACTCTCCTGGCCACAATACCCCTCGGATTGAAGCCCGGTCTGAAATCTTTTGACGACCTTGGTCATTCTGTTCGCACCATGGATCTTAACTGAGAAACGTAGCACAGTTGGCCAATGCACTTCAGTTGGCATGGCTCCACATCCCTGTCGGTGCCTACCAGAACGTCACTGACTCTCTTTCTGCACGTCTCACTCTCGAAAGGTGGTTATTCCGGCTTTTGACAGGTAATCATATTAATGTGACTGGACATTGTAGGAAGGAACCCTACAGGAAAAAGTGTCTGTGTCAAACATTGTGCAGGAATATAAAAATATTTCACAATTCAATAACAGATAGTTTCAATTTAATATTTGTTATTGCTTCATTTAGCACGATATTTAGATTTGTTGTTCTGTCTTAAAGTGACAAAAGAACATTGGTTACTTTGTCAGATTAGTGTAGTAGAAACACACGGTTTACAAGACTGTTGTTGCATGTAACACTACACAAAACCCAAACTATTTATAATTGATTATTGCAAACGTCTGCCGCATCGTACCTGTAGAATAAATAACACTATTAATTTTGTTGGGGTACATAAATTTTATACCAAAAACAGAAGTTTATAGTTGCTGGTGATAGATCCCGCAGTTTTAACCTTTTAAGTGACATTGATAATTATAGATACCACTGATCTACCTTATTTGTTACTTTATTTACTACAAACAATCGGATATGTTGGTATTAATAAATTCACAATATTTTCTCTGATAAGCATGAATACCATTTCTATGTTGCTACGTCGGAAAGTTTCAGATGTCGGGGAACAGGTGAGTGCTGGTATGAATATTTACCGATGGCCTTTGAGGCTCTCGTCTATAGAGCTAGTCTGTGTTCAGCTAGCATTTGTCAGCTGTGGATTTATTCTTCTGGTATAAACGACGCGAAGTTCAATTAACAATTACATTATTTTACATTATAAAGTAAAAAGTCCATACGGAAGCCATTTGGAGGCATCTTTACAGCTGAGACGGTCAATTCCAAAACGCATGTAAAAAAAAAGAATCTAAAATAGAGATTTCACATGTTCCAGAATATTCGCAACATTCTTTGCAACATAGTAAAACAGTTACGTCCGTAACTTTTCTTGTGCCGTGGATATTAAGAGTTGAAATCTGCACTCTGTTCTAAGACTTTGTACGTCCTCTTTCTCTTGTGTTCCGAAACTTTGTATGCCTAACGTGAATTTTTAAGTTCCTCAAAAAAATGTCTACCTGTTATGTTTGTTACAATGCACTAAACAAAAACACCCACAAACTGTCGTATTACATACAGTTAAATAACTCATCACATTTTTTAACTCTGAGAAGACTAAAAAGGAGCTGTCTTTATTTAACAGCATGCCGCAGTTTTATTAATGATGTTTATAACCGCATAAATAAGTATCTAGGAACAACCAGTATAAACGATTATGTAATGGGTTTTTTCCCAGTTGAAAGCATGCACCATTATTGAGCGCAGTAACTGTAATCATGCATAGTCAAATAAAAGGGGAAGGAGCCATTTTAGGGTTTTTGAAATTATTATTACTGCCACTGAACTAGAACACAGTAGGAAAAGGAAATGAGATATCCCTACGTGGAAGAAAAATCAAAACTAACAAGGTAAGAATGATATTGAAACTTTCGTTATTTTAGGGCTCAAATGCTTGGTAGAGATCAATGAAGAACAGGTTATCACCACAAGCGAGAAGAGGGGCAGATACCCCTTCAAAAATTGTGTGAAACGAACAGATGTTGTAAGGAAATTCACTCAGTCTCTGACACCCACTGAGTCACATTACTCTCGTGATCATTCAAAGTGCCAGTACGTGCCAACTGAACTGGCCACTAAAAAGTTATGTAAGATCTACAATGCAGCACATATTCCTGAAATGAAAGTGGAATACGGTTTCTTTTATAACATTTTAGAACTAGGTATTGTGTAAGTTTCAGGAGGCCTCCTATAGACAAATGCTAAAAATATTCTGAGTTGCAAGAACGCATTAGAAGAGCCAAAATAGCGGAGAATGTTGCTTTGAAAGATAACTTGCTCAGTGAATTTGTTTATCACAAACTGCGTGCGATGGCATTTTTCAAACTACTGACAATACAGAATGAGCTAGAAATTACTGTGTCTCTTTACTGCGAAAAGAATGTTACTACCTAAACTAGAGGATCAGGCGGCGTATATAGCCGCCAACCCTATTTTTTTGACTTCACTATTTGAGTAGGAACTTATAAGCGAAAGCAGTCTAAGGAAAACACATTTTTATAAACTGATCATGCAAAACATTATGACAACCTGCTTAATAGCTTGTTTGTCCGTCTTTGTAACGAAATACATAACTGATTCTGCATATCAGGAATCCAACAGTTTGCTGGTAGGTTTCTGGAGGTAGGTGGCATAAGAAATATACCGCGGGTCATGTAATCTGATTGATGTACGCGGTAATGGCACCCGATAGCGACACACTTGGGTTCCGTAGAGTTTACATCAGGCGAATTTCGTCGCCGAGACATCAACGTGACTCACTATAATGCTCTTCAAACCTCTGTAGCACGGTTCTGGCTCCGAGACATGGATAGTTATACTGCTGAAAGTTGACAACGCCGTCGGCATGAAGGAATGTAGGTGGTTCGCAGCTGTCACTGTGTCTTCGATTACTATCCCACGTCCCATGCACGTTTCGAGCCGCCGTTCACCTCGATGACTACGTTTGTGGAGCCGATCATTGGCAAAGTGTAGAAAAATGTGATTCAACCGAAGAGCCGACACGTTTCCATTGATCGACGGTCGAATTCCGATGGTCCCGTGCCCACTGCAATCGTAATTTGCGATGTCTTTGGGTCAACATGTGAACACAGAGGGGTGGTCTACTGCGGAGCTCCATGTTCAAAAATATACGACGAGCGGTGTGCTCCGAAACGCGCAAGCATTGAGGTCTTTCAGCAGTGATGCCACAGATCGCCATCCATCCTACTTTACAGTGCAGACAAGCCCTCGAACTCCACGTTCTGTGAAGAGCCGTGGACGTCTAACCGTTTTCTTTTTAGCGCCTAGTGACAGCTTCACTGTCCTTCCTCTTTCCGTAGATGCTCATTACATCTGCGCGTGTATATTCGACCAGATATGCCGTTTTCGAGATATTCGTTCACAGGCTCTGCGTAATAATAATCTGTCCTTCGCTTATCGGAATGGATTTCCTCATCTGCAGCTCATATCTGTCCGCGTCCTCTCCGCTTACACACTTTTGCTACCGCGTCACGTGCCCCTATGCCACCAGGCAGCATCGAACGTCGCAGTAGGCACTGGTCACAATTTTCTGGCTTGTCAGAGTATTGCCGGAAAGAAAATTAGGGTTTCAAAAGTTCCAATATAATATCTTCCAGTGTGCATCATAAATTAAGAAATACATTATTCCCTCCATTGATGCGTATACGCCTTTATGCTGATGGATGGGATGGTCAAAACAAAAATGAACTCATGACGGGTGTGCTAAGCAAGTGACTGGCAACTGAAGTATCAGTCCAATTAAAAAAGTCGTAATTTTTCCAGTCGCTGGCCACTCTTATATGCCCCAGATCGTGTTTTTTGTCGTATCGAGAAGATATTCGCCGACAGAAAGAATTCTGAATCTCCAAGAGTACATAGACATACAAGTATTTCAGGAATTTGATGAATCATCCATCTAGTTGGATTTCTTAACTGTAAAAAAGGCAGTGACTGACATAATGAAACATCTAGCAAACTGCCGCTTCAAGTTCGTTCCCATAAAAAGATTCTTTATCCGCAGAAGCAAATTAACAACAATCCAAGGTGAAACAAGCTATATTACAGATCTTGGAGTGCTAATGGGTGTTTGCAGAAAAGACAGAAGCATTAAGCAGGTGGTTGTTGAACCTTTACCTTTGGGTTTTGTATCTAAATCTTCAAAAATCAAAGAGGTTTTGAGCCTGCTTTACAAGCACTTCGGCACTGAGTAGCACATAAATCCATTTATTACTTTTTCAAAGAATTGCCAGAGTCTTGCAAGCTTAACTTAACGACAACAGGACCAATGATTGAAAAGATTTTATTTAACCGCGTTCTTCAATGAAACAAAGTTTTCTACGCCTTAAATCGTAATTTTTAAGCTATTTTCGGCCACAGAATATATTTGTATCGTATGAATGATATATCAATGACGCAAAGTACACCACGTTGGTAACCATGCTGTCGAACATTTTTGAAATTTTGTTAAAGAAAGAAGTGCTTGTTTGTTTCAGATTATGTTTCAAATTACAATTAATTTTCAATAATAACAGATACATCCTAAATGGATGGTTCACTAACAGCCCAAAGTATTTCATATGGGCAGTTAGAACCCATCTGAATTTAATTCTAGAAAGCTACTTCTTTTGATTCCACTTCTCTTAAATTACAGTGTCACCCATGAAATACATATTTGTGAAATACATAAATACATACTTTTAATAGTGCAAAATATTGCACCTAAGTATCTTAAATTTTAACCGTTTCCTGATTGTACTCTGAGAAGCAGTTTCTGTCTCTAGGATCAGTTTCTGCCTTTAGTGCATTAAGAGACAAGTGACTGAAAAATATATATAATACAATTATAATACAATTCATGTAACTACTCTGTATTTATATTAAAAATGGGAATACATCTCATAATTCTTATAAACATTTCATGATTTCCAGAATCCTTCATATTTTATCCGTTGCAAAACTCGTTATGTCCATGTTTGTTGGTTTCAGAACTAAACGTGTCCTCTATTACTTTCCAAAAGTCAGCATTTCCGTTAAAAATTACTATTAATTATGAAAATAAGGTATTTACTAGTACCTACCACATATTTGTTTGAAATAATTTTCTGCATTTAATTTGTTTTTTATAGATTTCTAATTTCATTATGAAGTGACACAGTAGTCTTTTTCCGTTTTTCTCTGTTTACCTTAACATGGACATGTTCAGTTTTGGACCTGACTACCTCAGCTACTTTTCTTCCGATCCTTACATGTCGTGAGTTCAGTTCATAGTTACATGCAATTTTACTCATCAGATCCTGTGAAACGCTTCTCCTAATGAAGAATGAGCACTGCCGATGGCATTGTTTCATAAATCTTCTCGAAAATGTTAGCTACTGAGAAAACACAAACTATTTCCTCTGGCAGTGCACGTGTAGGACGATTACTGAAAATGTGTAACACAACAAAAACAGTTTAAGCACACAGTTGAATGTTATACGTACATTAGTTACTCATTTATAGTTGGTTCTTATACAGTAGTTAGTAGGACTACACCTATAATTGTAAATATGTTTTTAGGTCTATAAGAGTTTATAGAGATGGCATAGTTCCATGGCAGATGAAGTTATGGTTAGTGGTGTGAGTAATTGCTGGAAAGTGATCGCAGAAGAGCCCGCAGAAGATTATAATTTGGAGGACACTGTTGCGGATAGTGTAGCTACTATTTCTGAAGTTTCAGTCTGGGTGACACAGTGTCAAGCGGTCCAGTGGGTGAAAAGTCTAGTAGAGATATAACAGGTGAAGTAGACGGTTAGCCTGGTCTTGAAGAAGCAATTCATGAATGTTGTGAAACCGTCTCTGATACTGAAGTGGCTGCAAATGTGGAATTGCATGCATTGTCTGAAGTTGGTTGCGAAACCCAGTGCTGTCGTGCTGCTGAGGCAATGCGTTTATTATCAGAAGCTGAGATCGATCATTTCCTGCAGATTTTTTTGAACCTTTTCAGCACATATTTTGTGTTCCTGATTCATTAGTATGAGTATTTACCACCCCATAACACACGGCGACCTTAGAAAGACATACTAAATGGAGCAGTTTTTACTGTTATGCTGGACAGAACATTTTGTCACTTACGGAACTTAATTTGATCTATAGTTTTGCTTACGACTATTTTAATACCTCTTTTTTCTCGATTTTTAAACAGGTCATCTGATGACTGCCTGGTAATAAGTCGATACCATTTGACTGACCTTACACTGAAATATATGATTTAAAAGTACTAACAAGCCAGTAATTGCGTCTCACTAAAGCGGCACATCGCCCGTACAAAAAGAAACGGGTCTTATACCTGGCGTATAAGCTACGACAGCACAATAACTATGGTGTCAGCTTGAACAGACAACTGCAGACAACAGATGCATATTTGACCAGCGAGTTGTGAAGAGATGACGTTGAGTACTGGACGTGCGGCCTTAATGTATTAACTTTGTTATGTCACAAATCGCAATGGAACGACATCTATAAATCAAATGGTTGTGGTAAGTTCATACGGGACCAACCTGCTGAGGTCATCGGTCCATAGGCTTACACACTACTTAATCTAACTTAAACTAACTTAGGCTTAGGACAACACACGCACCCATGCCCGATGGAGGACTCGAACCTCCGACGGGGGAGCCGCGTGAACCGTGGCAAGGCGCCCTGTGACCGCACTGCCACAGATCAATTCACAGTACTGTACAACTACAATATTGGTCATTAAATAAGAAGCCACCAGCTGATAAACCAATGACTTTATTTGGCACGTTTCAGGTAGAACTCATCATCAGATAATCATGAACATCTTGGTGATCAGGTATATAAGGACTGTATGTAAGAAACAAATTTGACCCAGTCTTCCATGACAACTTTGTTCGTTATACACTGTCTTTGTACATCTGGTCACCAAGATGTCCAAGACAATCTGATAATGAGCTTTATACGAAATAACTACTGCCATTAAAATTGCTACACCACGAAGATGACGTGCCACAGACGCGAAATTGAACCGACAGGAAGAAGATGCCGTGATATGCAAATAATTAGCTTTTCAGAGGATTCACACAAGGTTGGCGCCGGTGGCGGACACCTACAACATGCTGACAGGAGGAAAGTTTCCAACCGATTTCTCATACACAAACAACAGTTGACCGGCGTTGCCTGGTGAAACGTTGTTGTGATGTCTCGTGTAAGGAGGAGAAATGCGTACCATCACGTTTCCGACTTTGATAAAGGTCGGATTGTAACCTATCGCGATTGCGGTTTATCGTATCGCGAAATTGCTGCTCGCGTTGGTCGAGATCCAATAACTGTTAGTAGAATATGGAATCGGTGGTTTGAGGAGGGTAATACGGAACGCCGTGCTGGATCCCAACAGCCTCGTATCACTAGCGGTCGATATGACAGGCATCTTATCGGCATGACTGTAACGGATCGTGCAGCCACTTCTCGATCCCTGAGTAAACAGATGGGGACGTTTCCAAGACAACAACCTTCTGCAGGAACAGTTCGATGACGTTTGCAGCAGCTTGGACTATCAGTTCGGTGACCATGGCTGCGGTGACCCTTGACGCTGCATCACAGACAGGAGCGCCTGCGGTGGTGTACACAACGACGAACCTGTTTGCACGAATGGCAAAACGTCATTTTTTCGGATGGATCCGGGTTTTGTTTACAGCATCATGATGGTCGCGTCCGTGTTTGGTGAACGCACGTTGTAAGCGTGTATTCGTCATCGCCATAATGGCGTATCACTCGGCGTGATGGTATGGTGTGCCATTGGTTACACCTCTCGGTCACCTCTTGTTCGCATTGACGGCACTTTGAACAGTGGACGTTACATTTCATATGTGTTACGACACGTGGCTCTACCCTTCATTCGATCCCTGCGAAACCCTATATTTCAGCAGGGTTATGCACGACCGCTTGTTGCAGGTCCTGTACGGGCCTTTCTGGATACAGAAAATGTTCGACTGCTGCCCTGGCCAGCACATTCTCCAGATCTCTCACCAACTGAAAACTTCTTGTCAATGGTGACCGAGCAACTGGCACGTCACAATACACACGTCACTACTCTTGATCAACTGTGGTATCGTGTTGAAGCTGCATGGGCAGCTTACCTGTACACGCCATCCAAGCTCTGTTTGACTCAAATCCCAGGCGTATCAAGGCCGTTATTAGAGCCAGAGGTGGTTGTTCCGGGTACTGATTTCTCAGGATCTATGCACCCAAATTGCGTGAAAATGTAATCACATGTCAGTTCTAGTATATTTGTGCAATGAATCCCCGTTGATCATCTTCATTTCTTCTTGGTGTAGCAATTTTAATGGGAAGTAGTGTATGTCAAATCAAGACATTGGCTTATCAGGTAGTACAGTAATTGTGCAGCGCTCCTATTGATTTGCAGTGAGGTCTCATTCATTATGCATGACGTTATGTTACAATTACAAGTCCACATCAAGTGTTCAGGACGTCCTCCAGAATGTTCTGAAGAAGAGAAAAGTTTGTACGAAGATTGTATGCAAACTTGTTGGCTGTCGAACAAAAACAACGATGGGTGGATGCGTGCTGCAACCCGACAAATGCAAAATGCGAGCAATTTCTTTTCTGGAAGAAATCATCACAAGACTTGGTGTTATCGAAGTGAACCTACCCTAAAACAACAATATGCAAAAATTGGATTGAAGGATCAACACTTTGACGACATACCGACATTTAAACCAATGTGACGTAGGGATTGAACAACACCTCAAAACAGGGCTTTTCTGTTTCTTATGGTTACCTGAACATAGCTCAAGTTGGGTAGATTAAGAAGAAACATTAAGCATTAAAACACTTCTCTGATTTTTGTTAATTCAGTCTCTAAACTTTTCGGACCGACGGGGTATGGCTGGTATTTGTATTTGTAGTACTTACGAAATACTGGTTAATACGCTGCTGCAGAGTTGCGCTGTCAAAGTAGAGCAGCTGGTCGACAACGGCTCTGCGCTTCGGGTCCCTCGGGTATAGAGAGTCATCTTTCGCATACTGGTCGGTCAGGTAGCACAGTATGGCGCCGCTGAAAGCAGGGAAGAGGTACAGAATGCAATGCTGCTGAAACTTCTTTCCATACTCTTGCGGCTCAATTGTACAACAAAGAATAAGTTCTTCAATAAGTTACACAAAATTCATAATACAAAGCTGTATTTGGTTCTTTTATTGCCCACAAATCATCATCTGGTAGCTGTGCCATCGTAACTTGAACGTGAATCGCAAACGTGACTACAGTCACAAAAATAAAACATAAATGACAAGACGTAATTACGAGACTCGAACAAAAACACTTTACATACGAGGGGTGTCCAGAAAGTAAGTTACGATTGATCGCGAAATGAGAATCACAGTGAAAATCAGAAATATTTCATTTGTAACAGTTAGCTACACCTTTCAGTTACTTCTCTACGTAGTCGCCGTTCTGACTCAGACATTCGTCGTAGCGTTGTACCAACTTTCCAATACCCTCATCATAAAAGGCAGCCTCCAGTGCTTTCCGCCAATTCTCTATGGTGGCCTAAAGCTCGTTGTCTGTGCCAAAATGTTGTCTTCATAGCCAGTGGTTCGTTTGAGCAGAGATGAAACTCAGTGGGGGACAATTACGGGCTGTATTGTGGGTAACCAAACATTTCCAATTGAAACAATGCAGACGCATCTTCATTGCCCCTGCAGAATGAGGCTGAGAATTGTATTGAAGAAGAAACCGCACGACAATTATGTAATGTTGGTTGCATAGCGTTAGGGGAAAATTATCACCAGGCCCTCGTACTTGGCGGGAGACACTATTTTCTATAACATCTTTACGCGCTCACTAAGAGCTCAGGAATGAAAAGAGCGACATAATTCTAGCTAGAGTTATACTAGAGACACTGCCCAACACATCTTTGCAAAGCTTTATCGGGTTTTCATAGTCTTTCCATTTCGCGACCGGTCGTAACTTACTTTCTGGACAGCCCTCGTATTACGAATATGGAAACATAGGAATACAGCTACTGGCACACTCATTGACAAAGCTCCAATACACACGGTCCACAGATCAACCGTTACCGAGGTATTGCATTAATTACAGTTGGGAGCCACATGTAAACGCCCCTGGATACCGCCGTGTTTACGTTGGTATCTCAAGGTTTTGGATCGACTATCTGTTAGTTTACGCCTGCGCAACTACTACCCTTTCCCCCTCCGTGCACTGTGCCGTAGCGGCCTCACAATCAGTTACGACTTGCACTTCATGTATGGCAAAGCGAATGGCAGTGCCCTTGAGGCTGCACGATCGCATGAAGAAGCTTTTTTCTCCGCAGACAGCCCGACAGGTGTACATTTAGCCGACCATGTCAATGCGTTAGAGAAACCTAGAGTTTTCGCACACCAGTACCAGAAGGTCGACCCACATCCTTAACACCCGATGTTAAGGAGCCATGTCACGGACTGCGCGGCACTTCCCGCCGGAGGTTCGAGTCCTCCCTGGGGCATGGGTGTGTGAGTTGTTCTTAGCATAAGTTAGATTAAGTAGTGTAGGGACCGATGACCTAAGCAATTTGCTCCCTTAGGAATTCAAACACACATTTGAACATTTGCAGCCGATGTTGAGGAAAAGGTGTGCATTGTACACGAACGTTCTAGTACTTCGAAAAGAAGGACTGCTATCCAAGGGCGTCACAAGAGTGTGGCGGGTTTTACATCGGCAAGTACTCTATGTATATGATCTCCAGCGAGTGCAATCCCTCAACAATACAGATTTCCCTCATGGAGAGAATTCTGCCAAAGACTGCAACAACAGTGTACCCTGAATTCCCTGTTTGTAAGTAGCATTCTGTTCACGGGTGAGGCTGAGTTTACATTCGGGCCGATGTCAGTCCTAATGCAGCACACGTATCACGACATAGCGTTGATTGTTGAACGTCTTGGCCGCCGGTGTGGCTGAGCGGTTCTAGGCGCTTCATTCTGGAACCGCGCTACCGCTACGGTCGCAGGTACGAATCCTGTCTCTGGCATGTATGTGTGTGATGTCCTTAGGTTAGTTACATTTAAAAAATGGTTCAAGTGGCTCTGAATACTATGGGACTTCTGAGGTCATCAGTCCCCGGGAACTTAGAACTACTTAAACCTAACTAACCTAAGGACATCACATTGATGCCCGAGGCAGGATTCGAACCTGTGACCGTAGCGGTCGCGCGGTTCAAGACTGTAGTGCCAAGAACCACTCGGCCACTCCGGCTGGTAGTTATATTACAGTAGTTCTAAGGTCTAGGAGATTGATGATCTCAGATGTTAACTCCCTTAGTGCTCAGAGCCATTTGAACCATTTTTTTGAACTTCTGAACCGGACTACTCTGGAACAGCATAACTGGACCACACTTCCCTACCACAGAGACTAACCGGACAGCAGTACATGCGGTTACTGCGGACTGTACGTTCAGATGTTGATGATGATGTCCCACTGAACCAAAGCCTGAACATGTCGTTCATGCATGACGGTGCTCAAGCACATTTTCATTTACAAGTGCTCTGGGTTCTAACTCGGTCGTATGGCCAACACTGGAGGAGGGCGAATGCCATTGCGTCCAAGGTCTGCGAATGTAGAACAAAGCCGGCCGGAGTGGCCGTGCGGTTCTAGGCTATACAGTCTGGAGCCGAGCGACCGCTCCGGTCGCAGGTTCAAATCCTGCCTCGGGCATGGATGAGTGTGATGTCGTTAGGTTAGTTAGGTTTAATTAGTTCTGAGTTTAGGTGACTGATGACCTCAGAAGTTAGGTCTCATAGTGTTCAGAGCCATTTGTAGAACAAAATCAAAGCTGTAAAGTACATAAACCCTCGTGGCCATTCCAGTTGAGTGAAAATAAATAGCAGTAACATGATAAGTTTAAGGAAATTCACGAGGTGAAACGAAATTGAGATGAAAAGGTTATAGAAAATTCACAAGGTGAAATGATATGGAGAACTACATTTTAAGCTATAACTTACGTCAATCTGTTAAAAGCAATAAGGTTGAGTAGTACTTCATTGTATTAATAGAAATTAACGGATAGAAAACGCTGATAACTGTTTACTGAAGACATACTTGATAAAGTAGAAATATATGAAGGGAACACACTACTTGAGATTATAGGCATGAGGAATCAGTTCACACATGTGAGGATAGTCACATACCGGCTGTCGAGGTATCCCGTCTTATCTTTTGTTTACCTACGTTAACATCATATATTCTTATGATTGTAGTTGCATTTGTGTCTCATGCTCCAACTACTATGACACATGTACAAGATGATGGTTTACAATCGAAGCCGGTAGGAAATTAAGAGAACGAAAAACAGCTTTATGTTGTGCATTTTGTGAAAGACATTTGCTGTATTAACGACTGCCTGAAGAGAATGCTTTAAATAAGTTTTATGCTTGCTTGTGCCTGTGAGAAAATTTTTTTGCTTCCTTCCTGTTCAGTTTTATAGAATACGTTGGTGCTTCAATACGATCACAACCTGACACAAAGTCTCTTCCTAAACCCGTTAGTCCGGTGCCCTGCCCAGTAATCTACTCCTCAAAAATCTGTTTCGCCATAGAATTGTGTCTGACATCTCCCTGACGACGAAATCATTAGAGACAAAGTAGTGGCTCAGTTGGCAAATACCGGAGAAAGGATGCATCTGCAGTCTCTTTAAGGAACCATAGCGGCCTATGCCGGAACTGACGCAGTGAAAATCGGTAAAATCCTTAATAACGAAAGCTGGTCAAGTATTTAAGGCCACTGCTCGCGAATATGGATACAATTGATTAACCACTGCACCACAATCCTTGATTTTGTAGGTTCGTTCCTTAGTGGTCAGACAAACACTAAAGCATTACATTCTTCCTAATTTTCAGTCACACATAATGTCACTATTTTTTGCCAAAGGAATAGAGATAATAGAAATGCAGTAATATGAGACAAAATATACGCTATCTGATCAAAAGTAGCCGGCCAAGTATAAGTGGAGATTAAAATGGGGTGTGTCTGTCCTTCACCTTCATGACAGCCTGAAGTCTCTGGGGGAACTTCCACTGAGATATCTGAAGGTCTGGGTAGAATGGCAGCCCATTCTTCCTCAAGAGCTGAAATAACAGAGGGTCGCTGGAGCTTGAAGTCAGCGTGTATGAAAGGTCTTATCAATCCGTTCCTCATATTATTTTCGTTGGTTTGCTTTATCAGTTTCGGCAGAGTATCTATTCTCTGCCTACATTTGCTCATATTTTTCATACTCGTGTATTCCATGTCAGGGAGGCAGGTCATATTGGAAATCTGAATTGTGAGTCTCGCTTCTCATCTTGATTAGGTTTAACAGCAAGTGCAACATGTACGTATAACCTCCTGTCGCTCATTTTGATTGAATTTGAGTGTATTTGCAAATGCGTGCAATTAGTGATATTCAGGTGGAAGTTCTTGGTTTAGCTTTGCAGTAACAGCATGGGAAGACAGTTGTGTGTTATTTTGAAGCCAGCTCCGATGGCGAAACATTCTCGCAACATGTCGCCACAAACTGCCGCGCGTTGCAAAGACGTGCAGTTTTCGGCAGAAAGGACCAGGTATTTCGTTTCCTGATTTGTAATTGGAAGAACCCCTGCTCTTTTGAAATGAAAAAAAAGTAGCTTGGTGATTGGTCAGTCCATTCCCAACTAGGATCGTTGCGCTCCGTATTGTAATAAAACTGGTTATAGTGAGATTCCCCCCCCCCCCCCCCCCCCATGAACCGCGGACCTTGCCGTTGGTGGGGAGGCTTGCGTGCCTCAGCGATACAGATGGCCGTACCGTAGGTGCAACCACAACGGAGGGGTATCTGTTGAGAGGCCAGACAAACGTGTGGTTCCTGAAGAGGGGCAGCAGCCTTTTCAGTAGTTGCAGGGGCAACAGTCTGTATGATTGACTGATGTGGCCTTGTAACATTAACCAAAACGGCCTTGCTGTGCTGGTACTGCGAACGGCTGAAAGCAAGGGGAAACTACAGCTGTAATCTTTCCCGAGGGCATGCAGCTTTACTGTATGATTAAATGATGATGTCGTCCTTTTGCGTAAAATATTCCGGAGGTAAAATAGTCCCCCATTCGGATCTCCGGGCGGGGACTACCCAAGACGACGTCGTTACCAGGAGAAAGAAAACTGGCGTTCTACGGATCGGAGCGTGGAATGTCAGATCCCTTAATCGGGCAGGTAGGTTAGAAAATTTAAAAAGGGAAATGGATAGGTTAAAGGTAGATATAGTGGGAATTAGTGAAGTTTGGTGGCAGGAAGAACAAGACTTTTGGTCATGTGAATACAGGGTTATAAATACAAAATCAAATAGGGGTAATGCAGGAGTAGGTTTAATAATGAATAAAAAAATAGGAGTGAGGGTAAGCTACTACAAACAGCATAGTGAACGCATTATTGTGGCCAAGATAGACACAAAGCCCACGCCTACTACAGTAGTACAAGTTTATATGCCAACTAGCTCTGCAGATGACGAAGAAATTGAGGAAATCTATGATGAGATAAAAGAAATTATTCAGGTAGTGAAGGGAGACGAAAATTTAATAGTTATGGGTGACTGGTATTCGTCAGTAGGAAAAGGGAGAGAAGGAAACATAGTAGGTGAATATGGATTGGTGGGAAGAAATGAAAGAGGAAGCCGTCTGGTACAATTTTGCACAGAGCATAATTTAATCATAGCTAATGCTTGGTTCAAGAATCATAAAAGAAGGTTGTATACATGGAAGAATCCTGGAGATACTAAAAGATATCAGATAGATTATATAATGGTAAGACAGAGATTTAGGAATCAGATTTTAAATTGTAAGACATTTCCAGGGGCAGATGTGGACTCTGACCACAATCTATTGGTTATGAACTGTAGATTAAAACTGAAGAAACTATAAAAAGGTGCTAATTTAAGGAGATGGGACCTGGATAAACTGAAAGAACCAAGGGTTGTAGAGAGTTTCAGGGAGAGCATAAGGGAACAATTGACAGGAATGGAGGAAAGAAATACAGTAGAAGAAGAATGGGTACCTCTGAGGGATGAAGTAGTGAAGGCAGCAGAAGATAAAGTAGGTAAAAAGACGAGGGCTAATAGAAATCCGTGGGTAACAGAAGAAATATTGAATTTAATTGATGAAAGGAGAAAATATAAAAATGCACTAAATGAAGCAGGCAAAAAGGAATACAAACGTCTCAAAAATGAGATCGACAGGAAGTGCAAAATGGCTAAGCAGGGATGACTAGAGGACAAATGTAAGGATGTAGAGGCTTATCTCACTAGGGATAAGATAGATATTGCCTACAGGAAAATTAAAGAGACCTTTGGAGAAAAGAGAACCACTTGTATGAATATCAAGAGCTCAGATGGAAACCCAGTTCTAAGCAAAGAAGGGAAGGCGAAAGGTGGAAGGAGTATATAGAAGGTTTATACAAGGGCGATGTACTGGAAATGGAAGAGGATGCAGATGAAGACGAAATGAGAGATACGATACTGCGGGAAGAGTTTGACAGAGCACTGAAAGACCTGAGTCGAAACAAGGCCCCGGGAGTAGACAACATTCCATTAGAACTACTGACGGCCTTGGGAGAGCCAGTCATGACAAAACTCTACCATCTGGTGAGCAAGATTTATGAGACAGGCGAAATACCCTCAGACTTTAAGAAGAATATAATAAATCCATCCCAAAGAAAGCAGGTGTCGACAGATGTGAAAATAAATATCAGTTTATTAAGTCACAGCTGCAAAATACTAACGCGAATTCTTTACAGACGAATGGAAAAACTGGTAGAAGCGGATCTTGGGGAAGATCAGTTTGGATTCCGCAGAAATGTTGGAACACGTGAGGCAATACTAACCTTACGACTTATCTTAGAAGAAAGATAAAGAAAAGGCAAACCTACGTTTCTAGCATTTGTAGACTTAGAGAAAGCTATTGACAATGTTGACTGGAATACTCTCTTTCAAATTCTAAAGGTGGCAGGGTAAAATACAGGGAGCGTAAGGCTATTTACAATTTTTACAGAAACCAGATGGCAGTTATAAGAGTCGAGGGGCATGAAAGGGAAGCAGTGGTTGGGAACGGAGTGAGACAGGGTTGTAGCCTCTCCCCGATGTTATTCAATCTGTATATTGAGCAAGCAGTAAAGGAAACAAAAGAAAAATTTGGAGTAGGTATTAAAATTCACGGAGAAGAAATAAAAACTTTGAGGTTCGCCGATGACATTGTAATTCTGTCAGAGACAGCAAAAGACTACGAAGAGCAGTTGAACGGAATGGACAGTGTTGAAAGGAGGATATAAGATGAATGTCAACAAAAGCAAAACGAGGATAACGGAATGTAGTCAAATTAAATCGGGTGATGGTGAGGGAATTAGATTAGGAAATGAGACACTTAAAGTAGTAAAGGAGTTTTGCTATTTGGGGAGTAAAATAACTGATGATGGTCGAAGTAGAGAGGATATAAAATGTAGACTGGCAATGGCAAGGAAAGCGTTTCTGAAGAAGAGAAATTTGTTAACATCGAGTATAGATTTAAATGTCAGGAAGTCGTTTCTGAATGTATTTGTATGGAGTGTAGCCATGTATGGAAGTGAAACTTGGACGATAACTAGTTTGGACAAGAAGAGAATAGAAGCTTTCGAAATGTGGTGCTACAGAAGAATGCTGAAGATTAAATGGGTAGATCACATAACTAATGAGGAGGTATTGAATAGAATTGGGGAGAAGAGGAGTTTGTGGCACAACTTGACAAAAAGTAGGGAGCGGTTGGTAGGACATGTTTTGATGCATCAAGGGATCACAAATTTAGCATTGGAGGGCAGCGTGGAGGGTAAAAATCGTAGAGGGAGACCAAGAGATGAATACACTAAGCAGATTCAGAAGGATGTAGGTTGCAGTAAGTACTGGGAGATGAAGAAGCTTGCACAGGATAGAGTATCATGGAGAGCTGCATCAAACCAGTCTGAGGACTGAAGACCACAACAACAACAACAACATAGTGAGATAAATCTACTATGAAGTGAACGATACCTTGGTGAAGATGTAAAAACCAAAAATTCACTACTACAACGAAGCTATACGAAAATGTTTGAATGTCAACGTTTGTAAAATCTTAATATAATTACAATGATGATTACGGGCTTCTCACAAAAGATAGACAGTTAATTTTTATTATCTATGAAATGTATGTCCCAAAGATTACTCTACATAAATAGATCTATATATGATAGTAATTTCCTTGCTACATGTTGATAGAGAAAATTTTTGTTCTTTTGGCCAGTTGATTGTACGGCTATAAAGTGCGAAGATGCTAACGAGTTATGTGTGTTTTATTGATTTGTATTGTGAAGTGAAATGGTTGAAAATATATGCCTAATTTTCCAGAAAGTCTACCAGATTTTACATTGTTATTGAAGTAGTAGCGCGATCATCCTCTAGACAGTTATAGAAAGGTGAACCATAGGTGGTAAGAGAACAACCAGCCATCAACATTCGAAAAAGCAGAGCAACAAAAAAGATGAATATTTTTATTATTAACAGAACTGGTTATTTAAATTCGTCTGTCTCTGTGACTCGATGTAGTGTGTCACTATCTCAGTGTGGCAAGTGCTGTGAAAATGTGGCCAGCCGCCCAAATTACTAACTTCGTCCAAACATAAGTAAGTTCAACTTTGGGCAACAAGAAGGTGGGGACGGTCAGAGTAAGCAGAGACGAGGCAGTTTAGATTTGAGAAGGACTTAATTCGACATGGATGAAGCCAGTTGTAGTGCTGCTACATTGTCGAGTGAATAGTGATTTTTGGATGGAAATTAGTTCAATTTCGAGTTAGGTTTCTCTATAATCGTGTAATACCGTCGTTGGGAGCAGCGCTGTATTTTCGCAAGTGGTGAATTCAGTACTGTTTATTGAAAATTCAGGTAGAATTGAATTCGATGTTCAGCCGGTCATGATGCGCTTCACGTATCATGTGCCCAGTCAGTTTTTATGATTATGTTAACTGTGAGTCATGAGGTGGCTTTGATGAATCACTTATTACTGGAAAATGGTGAACTTTGATTTCGAATCTTTGTGTAAGAGTACACGTCCCTGTTGCGTTTCCTTTATGCAAACAATCATTTCCTGACAAATCACGTAAGTAAAGCAATAGTTTAAAAGGTTGGAAGAGTAGAATAAATTTGACACATCTGTTTTTGTTACTCTGCCAGCGACTTAAGAGCAGTATTGTTATCGTTGGTTGGTATGGAACCATAGGAGTAGTGTTTTAATGTGTCTCTTGTTACTCTGCCAGCGACTTGAGAGCAGTATTGTTATCGTTCGTTGGTATGGAACCATAGGAGTAGTGTTTTAATGCGTCTTTTGTTACTCTGCCAGCGACTTAAGAGCAGTATTGTTATCGTTGGTTGGTATCGACCATAGGAGTAGTGTTTTAATGCGTCTTTTGTTACTCTGCCAGCGACTTAAGAGCAGTATTGTTATCGTTGGTTGGTATGGAACCATAGGAGTAGTGTTTTAATGCGTCTTTTGTTACTCTGTCAGCGACTTAAGAGCAGTATTGTTATCGTTCGTTGGTATGGAACCATAGGAGTAGCGTTTTAATGCGTCTTCCATGTAAATGTAGTTAACAGGCATACGCTCCATCTTTTAGATAAACTGTTCATTTTGCGCATACTCAACTTGTTATACTTGGCCCTAATGCGCATGCAAGCACGTTTTCCCTTCGTCCTGAAATATTTAACCTCCTGTAAATTGTGACAAAAAATTACTTAATGTGTTTAGCAAAGTCTATATTCCTTCTAGAGTTCAATAATTAAAACACAGTTGCGCAGTTTTCTCTTAGATATTAGGGCTAGTAACCACTTTAAATTCAAGGCACTATAGACGATTTGGCACTCAGGCCAAGCAGATAATTTTGAAAGGCAAACTTTTAACTCATCCCGGAAGTGTTCCGTAGAGTTCAGATCGGGACTCTGAGCAGGTTAGCCCATTTCATAAATGCTATCGTTCACAAACCACTGTTTCATTGATGTTGCTTTATGACAGATTGCATTGTCATGCTCAAAAAATCATCGGCTCCTCTACTATATGTAGTACACAATGCTTTAAAATGTGTTCATATCGTTTCCAGTTATTATTTCGTAAACGCAATACGGGGATCACACCATAACAACGAAAAAAAAAATCTTTAACATAACACCACCTTCACCGTACTTTACTGATTTCACAGCACGTGATGGTAGGTGAGAATATTCAGGCATCAGCCAACCCAAACCCTTCCTTCGGACTATCGCTGGGCACAGCACGATTCGTCACTCCAGTCATTGTGCCGGCTGGACTGCTGGCTGGAACTCACCAGTGATTCCGTCCGCTATTTCATGCGATTTTTACAGCCACCCACAGCAAAGCAAGACGGTTCCTGTCCATCATTACGAAAGGTCTGCCTCGTTTTGCTTAAGTTGTTGCTGTTCCTTTGCGTTTCCACTTCCCAACCGCACCACCAGCGGCTAACTTGGGCACTCTTAGAAGGTCAGAAATATCTCAGATGTATTTGTTAATTTGGTGACATCGAATGACTAGAACACGTTCGAAGTCACTGAGTTTTGCTGGTCTACCTATTCTGCTATCACTGCTTCTCTGCTGACAACACAATGCACCTTTCATGCCGGTACGCCTTCCGTGACGTTTTGCGATCAATTCCTCATTACGCAAGTGTGTGCGGATAGTTTTGTTCATATGTGTGTATTTTGTGGCCTTGGTAAGGTGCTTTCATAAGCTGCCATTTTGCAGTGTGAAAAACGGAAGAGATTTGAATATTGACTTACCTTTCCCACAAAATGAAACCATTGTCATCTAATGTTGGAACGGTGTGCTGCGGATTTAACTGAAATAAAAGATTGGAAATTGTGCATTGTTAGAATGAAAAACATCATACTTGTTTTATACGGTTCATTCATTATGGTAAAATACTTCACTAAAGACAGCATCACCTAAGTAAAGTAATAGTTCAAAAGTTTTGAAGAGTAAAATAAATTTGAAACAGTTGTTTTTGGCACTGTGCCGGTGACTTAAGAGCAGTATTGTTGACGACTGCATACTATGTGTATACAAGGAACGGATATTCCTCCTATCCCATTCTACACACATCAAAAAAGGTTTTGCCACACCTGGGTTCCGAGAGTTCCGGAACCTGTAAAGAAAATTGGAATGGAGATCAACATAAACATCACTTCCGCCCTTTTTATTGCTCATAAAAACCACACACTGCATATTGTACTACCATACAGCGAGACCTTCGGAGGTGGTGGTCCAGATTGCTGTAAACGCCAGTACCTTCGATACCCAGTGGGACGTGCTCTTGCATTGATGCATGCCTGTATTCGTCGTGGTATACTATCCAAAAGTTCAAGAAGGCACTGTTTGTCCAGATGGTCCCGCTCCTCAACGGCGATTCGGCGTAGATCCCTCAAAGTGATTGGTGGGTCACGTCGTCCATAAACAGCCCTTTTCAATCTATCCCAGGCATGTCCGATGTCTGGAGAACATACTGGCCACTCTAGTCGATATCCTGAAGGTTCACATGATGTGCACGAGGGGGGGGGGGGGGGGGGGTGCGAATTGTCGTCTATGAAGACGAATGCCTCGCCAATATGCTGCCGATATGGTTGCACTATTGCACTATCGGTCGAAGGAGGACATTCACGTACAGCCGTTAAGGCGCTTTCCATGACCACCAGCGGCGTACGTCGGCCCCACATAATGCCACCCCAATACAGCAGGGCAGCTCCACCTAGCTGCAGTCGCTGGACAGTGTGTCTAAGGCGTTCAGCCTGACCGGGTTGCCTCCAAACACTTTTCCGACGATTGTCTGGTTGAAGGCATATGCGACACCCATCGGTGAAGAGTCCATGATGCCAGTCTTGAGTAGTCCATTCGGCATATTGTTGGGCCCATCTGTACCGAGCTGCATGGTATCGTGGTTGCAAAGATTGACCTTGCCATAGATGTCGGGAGTAACGTTGCGCATCATGCGACCTATTGCGCACATTTTGAGACGCAACACGCCGTCTTGTGACTGCACGATAAACATTATTCAACATGGTGGCGTTGCTTTCAGGATTCCTCCGAGTCATAATCCATAGGTAGCGGTCATCCACTGCAGTAGTAGCCCTTGGGCGGTGTGAGGGAGGCATGTCATCGACAGTTCCTGTATCTCTTCCATGTCCGAATAGCATCGCTTTGGTTCACTTCGAGAGCCCTTCCTGGCACAAAGTAACATTGCGGACGCGATCGAACCGCGGTATTGACCGTCTAGGCATGGTTGAACTACAGGCAACACGAACCGTGTGCCTTCTTCCTGGTGGAATGACTGATCGGCTGTCGGACCCCCTCCGTCTAATAGGCACTGCTCATGCATGGGTATTTACATCTTTGGGCGGGTTCAGTGAAGTCTCTGAACAGTCAAAGGGACTGTGTCTGTGATACAATATCCACAGCTAACGTCTATCTTCAGGAGATCTGGGAACCGGGGCCATGCAAAACTTTTTTTTGGTGTGTGTATATATTTATTTATTTAGTGTCACTGTAAAACAAGATTTGCATTATTTAAAATGACCTAAGAAGCCGTGTCAGGTGGTGATATTTGATCGTGTATCAAACTGAAATGCGACATTTTGAGAAGAAATATAGAACTTTCCGCCTGACTGTACGCCTGATGGCGTTTCTAATGTTTTCTGCGATAAGTACTATATTAGTTTCTCCCTATCTATCAATGGACCAACCACAAACTAAACATTGGAATCTTTGTAGACTAACTGTTATACATTTATGAACAGTCATTCTTTCTCCTGACAGCGTGGTATATTCAGACGGGCCTTATTGTCAACATTTTCTGTGTAGGTATGGCGTCAGTCATGTATTTTAAGTAACGGAGGAACGATATAGTTTTAAGAGAAACAGTTATGTTTGTTAATTGTAGGTTGCGGCCACTGTTGCTGCTTCAATATCCTCATCGTCATCGCAGTCGTGCTACGTTGCATATACGCTGCAGCAACGCCCTCAATCGAAAGCTCTTCTTCGCTTCTCGTAAATGCAGTACAGGATTTTTGTTGACGAATATTACGTGAAATTAGTATATTATAAATAATCCTTGGAAGATTCTTTGGACTTTATTTTACAAACACGTACTTAGACATAGTTTTTACAATGCCATGTAGCATATCAGGCAATATTTTTCCTCCAGTAAACTGCATCAGCTGCCAAATTGTCAGTTTGTTCACAGTTCATGTCCATGTTGAAGATCCTTTGAAAAGGTCCGTGTCCAGATGTTTGTTTCCACAACAGTGCTGGTTTAGGGATTCTTCCATCTGTCACGTGTAGAACATGACACGCATATGTTAGTCTCACTTCAGAAACCATTTTGTGCAGTCTGCGTAGACCACTTCTTGTAACTACTTCATAATTTGAAAGTGATCGCGATAACTGAGCATTAAAATTCCCCTCAAGCATCGTTGGTGAAAAAGTTGAGCTCGCGTGTCGATTTTGCTGACATGTTCAAGGTCTCACATGCAAATACGGCCATTGGTAGCGTGATAGAGGAGTACAGACGAAGCTTTGGACATAGTTAGAGAATCTGATTCCCACATGGACTGTATTTACTGGAATACTGAGGAAGCGATCCTAATTCTGCTGTTGATATGTGCATCTACGTCTCCATTGTTACAGATAAGGCTCTGATATATGGAAATTGGTCAATGCGTTGTGGTACCTTCTCATGCATCATAATTTGAGTAGATACATTCACACATTTTATGCGCATTGTTTTCATTTTATAACTGTTAATTTTTCGCCCCGCAACACTGAACTGTCCTATCCAGCTTGATAGTCATTTATTGTAAGCTTTGTGGGCTTTCTGCAAGAAGAACTACGTCATCACGGAAATGTAGATCCGTAAACCTAGTTTGGAAATTCAAACGTTTCTCATGTTGGAGTTTTCCATAGTTTTTCGCATTATGAAATCTACGACAAAATATATCGCTATCTGACGCCTGTTAAAATGCTAAGAAAGGGGAGGGGGGTAGGAATGAGTTATATATATAACACGCAGTCAGATGCATATTTATGGCCATAAATAGGCAATTTAGTTGATTATCCAGTTCAAATATCCGGGTATTTTGAGTATAAGGCCTCTATTTCATAGACGTTTCACCTGAGGCAGAACAGATTTATTCAAACGCTCAGGAACGGGAGACTGGAACAGATAGTTCAAAGCTAATTACACCAAGTAACAGAAATGCCACATGCTGCTATCTGCATCTACCGAGTGGTTATAATTAAAGATCAGTACTCACAGAGGTCCAGCCAAGGCTGTTACTGTCGTAGGGCAGCGAAATTTGGTAATTAGATATTCTAATGCGTTAGTGCGGAACCGATTTACGCTGGAAGAAAATTAGTTCCAGTATTTCCCACCAGTTGCAAGTCAGGCTGTGTGAATACAAGAAAAGCTGAAAGAAATGTTTCGATATGCAATGGATTAGGAACAGACGCGAGAAAAAAATGTCAAACGACTGCCTCTTACACAATTTGTTCGCTATGAGCGCCGGAGACGTTGATGAGATGTTGCATCCGTAAAACGACGTGATCGACAGTTACTCACAGCAGTTCTGGTAGAGTATGAGCAAAATATTACTATATCTGGCCTTCAGATCAGGTAGAGATCGAATGTGTCCCTGGTAAACGCATTCTCTCAGATATTCTCAGAGACAAAAGTTTCATGGATTCAGATCAGGTGATCTCGCAGGCTATGAATCTGGAAAACCTCTGGAGATAGCATGTTCGTGGACGATTGCATCAAGAAAACCTTTCACTAGGCGAGCGACATGAGGTGTTACACCATCTTGCCTGTAAAACGGCGTTTCCACAGAGTTGCTTTCTTCCTCCGGAACAGGACGCCTTCCTCTTCTAGGCGCCACACTGAGCTCACCCGTATTTTAGAATTAATTTCATTATCATCTTTTTTAAACTATTTAATGACCTCAGCTCTCTCTTCTCACTTCTCAGTCTTTCAGTGCAGCACTGTAATTTCTGCCGTTCAATTAAAACAATTTCACTAACAGTCTCTTCTCGATAGCCGTATCGGTCACTCACGTAATGACAGTATGGGTAGTACACAGATAGTGTACAACGCTAGATTTGCACCTAGTGGCCAAAACTAGGACTAATTTTTTCCCCAGCATAAATCGGTTCTACATTAATGCATTAATATATCTAACAAGTTTCGTTGCTATACTATAATTCCAGCCCATGCTGAGCCTCTATGAGTAGTTGAACTTTATTTATAAGCACTCAGTACATCATAAATGGTTTATGTACATCGAAAAATTGGTGTCATATTCCTTAGAATGCACCCGCTGTTACTTTTTGTTTCTGTGGAACACTTGTGTAGGGTGTGATGTGTTCTTTTAGTGAAACATTCCTTGAACCGAACGGACATTAACGAAGATTGCGTGATGTTTGTGTATTC
The DNA here is from genome assembly GCF_023897955.1 of Schistocerca gregaria. Lineage (NCBI taxonomy): Eukaryota > Metazoa > Arthropoda > Insecta > Orthoptera > Acrididae > Schistocerca > Schistocerca gregaria. The sequence goes on from NC_064921.1 coordinate 224,484,176, forward strand.
TAGTCAGAATTCGACGGTGTGGCACTCTGTGAACGCGTTTCAAAAATCTAGGAGGGCGGAATGGACCTGTTCATGCGCATTGAATAATTCGCATTGAATAATAACCAAAAATACTAGTCGAGCTCATTGTAAAGATCTGTTCAGAACACAGGGCGTTTTAACTGCTCCATGTGAATACATTTACGTCAGTTGTACACATCAAAAATAACATTGGTAATTACTGCACAGACAGCTCTGTCCATGACCAAGCAACAAGAGATATACTCAACTTACATTTACCAAGAAAAAATAAATATTAAACTCAAAACAGCATTTTCTACCAAGGAATAAAACTGTACAATAAATTACCAAAAGAGATTAAAGAAATTGGCAAAATACACTTATTTAAAAAGGCAGCTAAAAAGTACCTGCTAGGCAATACATTTTATACATTGAAGACTTACTTAGCTAAAACAGAGATAAAAATTTAATACAAATAAATAATAACAATAATGTGTGTGGTGGTCCTCAGTCCTGAGACTGGTTTGATGCAGCTCTCCATGCTACTCTATCCTCTGCAAGCTTCTTCATCTCCCAGTACTTACTGCAACCTACATCCTTCTGAATCTGCTTAGTGTATTCATCTCTTGGTCTCCCTCTACGATTTTTACCCTCCACGCTACCCTCCAATACTAAACTGGTGATCCCTTGATGCCTCCGAACATGTCTCACCAACCGATCCCTTCTTCTGGTCAAGTTGTGCCACAACCTTCTCTTCTCCCCAATTATATTCAATACTTCCTCATTAGTTATGTGATCTACCCATCTAATCTTCAGCATTCTTCTGTAAATAATAATAATAATGATTATAAAATATCCAACATTACACATTACACATTCACTTTATGTTTTCTTCCTTCTTTTTTTTCCTTTGTAGAAATACTTACCCCCAAGCTATGCATAACACAATACTAACACCTCTTCTTTTTTCTGAGCCCAACATCTCACTCATTATGGAGGGATGCTGACTCAGTTTTTCAGGAGAGCAAATGGGAAGATGCGGTCCGCAGTACAGAAAATGGCGCAGAGATCACCAGTGTGTGTGTGTGTGTGTGTGTGTGTGTGTAATGAGTGAAGTGTTATGAAGCAATGTGTGTATAGTGTGTGCCGGGATTCATAGTGAGCTATGAGTGAACAATCTGGCATTACATTATTTAATAAGTTATTTGTAAAAAAGAAAAGCATTGTATGCTAGGAGTAAATCTAATGATTGTCTCTCACTAGAAGTATGTAAATATGTGTGTTTACGAATTAGCTTATTTTGAATTGATCTAAATTTTTAAATACTTTGACATGCCCTGTATCCTTGGAAAGAGAGATCTAGGGATGAATTAAGCTACTACTGCTACTATTACTACTACTACGTCGAGTCCACGCTCAGTATTTGAGGAGGTATTGGAGGAGAACGTTTAACGTGAAGCGGACGGCGTCACCTTGATGAAGGCGGCGTCGAGTTGCTCGCCAGCCAGTACGTTGAGCTCGCGCAGTACGATACGCAGCCCCAGGGCGCGCGCCAGCAGCAGCACCGAACGGCACGGCGGGCTGGCCGCCATGTAGTACAGCAGCGGAGGTGCCTGTGGCGCCATCGTCTTCGCCGTCGCCGGGGGCTGCTTCGTCGCCTCCCTGCGGACAACAGTGCACGTGGGCGTATTACAGGCGTGGTGGTTCTGTCTCCATTTTCGAGCACACAATTTTCGATACTCAATTTCAGCCCAAATATTTATCAATATTATGCAAGCAGTCAAAACTCAGACTAGCTCCTAGTTCTATTTGAGCGGCTCAGGTAACACAATGGTAAGCGACACTGCCGTGAATGTTATAGGTCAAACGGCGCTACCTATGAATAGGAGTATGTAATACACTGGGTCAAAAGTTCTAATTTCACACCTCCTAAATCAGGGTTGCCTTGTGCGGAAACATAATGGCAAGCGATAGGTAAAATGTCTGATCAAGAGGTATCAGAGATATCCTTGTATGTTTTCAAATATTATAGCCACTTATGACGAGTTGCAAGAAAACGAAGATGAACTGAGTGTAGTGCCACTTCCTCGGACGAGAAATGAAATTCAAAAATTAGCTCCAAAATTCCCCAAGATTTCCCCAGAACGATTTCCAAATTCCATGAAAAATGAACAAGCAAACAAATTTCCAGTTAACACTATTATTTGAATATTAACCAGTAATTGAATAAAAAATCTAATACTTATTAATTTATTAAAATACGAAAGAAAGATAGGATTCCAGTAAAATCAAACTCAAAATTTAAAACCATAATAAATCGCAAAATCATTATAATTAAAATTCGCAAAGTAGAACCAACGTTCCCAAAGAATACTCCGCATGAGTACTCTTTGAGAATTGTGAATAATGGCGGAGGATAATTCAATTCATTGTCACTACGTTACGAGAGTTAGCCGATGGAGGTCATAGTTTTGAATGCTCATATATGTAGGCGCAATTAGATTGTTTCTTCAGAACTGATTATTGCGATCTAGTATGACGCAATGAAACGATATTTTGATTTCAAATATTACGTTATTTAGAATTCAGATAGAGGACTTGCATATATTAGACAGAAGTGACTTTTAATTAGATAACCTGAAGTTAGCACTATTTAAAAAGTGAACACAGATAGACAATTTCATTCGTAATAACTAATGGACTATGGAACTTGGCGATAGTTACGAAGCATATAATTTATAATTCCCCCCAACACCTGGGAAAGCTTCTTCCTCACGGCTCTGTTAGTAAGTGACTAATATTGTGTAATAAATCAGCATATCGTGTCAATTCATGTATTTATCATTCAAGTTTTACACTATTATTTACAGAGATAACATGCTGCGCTATTATTTTACTGAAGCGCTCGGCGCTTACATAGAAACTCCTTGACGTTAGGAATTAATAACACTGTTACGACAGATTGTAGATTTGAGATTACAACCAGTGTATAGGGAATTGGTGTCGCTGGAACTAATTTGAACGTATCATTAATATTTAAATAGCAACTGATAAACCACCGATTATAAGCGATTTAATTACGACATTTGGTGAAATAAATATCTCGCACAAGTTCAGTTCATCAATGTTCTGTTTGTAACGTCGATACCGATACATAAGAAATAACAGTCTCATTGCTCTACCGCTGAGTGTTAGCCAAGTCCGAAGATCCGAAGATGGCGTTACAGGAGTCATACTGATATCTCTGACCGGGATCCTGAGCATATCCCCACTGACTCAGATGATTCGGAGATATGTAAATTTGCAAATCTGTCGTACTTAGAATGTTTCAAGAACAAAATGGTGTGCTTGTACATACCGTTCTTTTCCTGAAATGTTTCGGAATATGAGGCTATTATCGAATAGCTGATGCCGAAGATTTGATGATGTGTGTAGGCATACTTCTTCGTTCATATTCCTCAAAGTGATGATAATAGTGACAATAATAATAAAGTGGCGGTGCATAAGTTACACTACTGGCCCTTAAAATTGCTACACTAAGAAGAAATGCAGATGATAAACGAGTATTTATTGGACAAACATATTATACTAGAACTGACATGTGATTACATTTTCACACAATTTGGATGAACAGATCCTGAGAAATCAGCACCCAGGACAACCACCTCTGGACGTAATAACGGCCTTGATACGCCTGGGCAATGAGTCAAACAGAGGTGGATGGCGTGTACAGGTACAGCTGCCCATGCAGCTTCAACACGATACCACAGTTCATCAAGAGTAGTGACTGGCGTATTGTGACGAGCCAGTAGCTCGGCCACCATTGACCAAAAGTTTTCAGTTGGTGAAAGATCTGGAGAATGCGCTGGCCAGGGCAGCAGTCGAACATTTTCTGTATCCAGTCGAACATTTTCTGTATCCATTTTCTGTATGCAACATGCGGTCGTGCATTATCCTGCTGAAATGTAGGGTTCCTCAGGGATCGAATGAAGTGTAGAGCCACGGGTCATAACACATCTGAAATGTAACGTCCACTGTTCACAGTGCCGTCAATGCGAACAAGAGGTGAGAGACACGTGTAACCAATGGCACTCAACACCATCACGCCGGGAGATACGCCAGTATGGCGACGAATACACGCTTCCAATGAGCGTTCACCGCGATGTCGCCAAACACGGATGCGACCATCATGATGCTGTAAACAGAACCTGGATTCATCCGAAAAAATGACGTTTCCCATTCGTGCACCCAGGTTCGTCGTTGATTACACCATCGCAGGCGCTCCTGTGTGGGATGCAGCGTCAAGGGTAACTGCAGCCATGGTCTCCGAGCTGATAGTCCATGCTGCTGCAAACGTCGTCGAACTGTTCGTGCAGATGTTTGTTGTCTTGCAAACGTCCCCGTCTGTTGACTCAGGGTTCGTGACTTGGCTGCACGATCCGTTACAGCCATGCAGATAAGATGCCTGTCATCTCGACTGCTAGTGATACGAGGCCTTTGGGATCCAGGACAGCGTTCCGTATTACCATCCTGAACACGCCGATTCCATATTCTGATAACAGTCATTTGATCTCGACCAACGCAAGCAGCGATGTCGCGATACGATAAACCGCAATCGTGATAGGCAACAATCCGACGTTTATCAAAGGCGGAAACGTGATGGTAGGCTTTTCTCCTCCTTACACGAGGCATCACAACACCGTTTCACCGGACAACGCCGGTCAACTCCTGTTTGTGAATGAGAAATCGGTTGGAAAATTTCCTCATGTCAGCACGTTGTAGCTGTCGCCACCGGCGTCAACCTTGCGTGAATGCTCTGAAAAGCTATCATTTGCATATCACAACATCTTCTTGTCGGTTAAATTTCGCGTCTGTAGCACGTCATCTTTGTGGTGTAGCAATTTTAATGACCAGTAGTATAATAGTGTTTTCCCATAAGTATAATAAAGACAGCAGATATACATGACTGAGACGTTAGCCATCAATTATGTATTCTCCTTCACTATTTACAACAGTCTGACAATGCTGAAGTAACTTTTAGATTCTGCGACTGAAGACATCATGTGGTTTTGAGCCGAAGAACTCGTCGAACCATGAGGAAATTCCTTGGCGGGCGTTATCGTGTAGTAGCAGCACTTTACGCAATGTTCCTGGTCTACGTCTACCATCGACAATACTGTATGCCGAGGAACATGGCATACCAGGAGTGCAGGCTATTAGGCGGCGGGCTCGTTCTGATTGGTCAATTACTTATCGTCAGATAGATAACGCGGGCGCCTCTTTGTGTTAGGAATGCTTTGGGAGATGTGAGAAATGCGAAGGCACCGTATTAAGTGCGAAAATACGAAGCTGCCAGGGAGGCAGAGCAGACACCTGCGTTAATGAAGAATCCAGGTATTTCTTAGAATATTTCCTGTGTGTGTGGGGGGTTGGGGGTGGGGGGGGGGGTTGGGGTGGGGGGTTGGTGGAAGGCGGCTGGAAATATTTGAACTTTCAACACGCCCTCTCAACTTCCCCTTCCGTTACACCCATGCCATGATACACATGCATTATATCCTTCCCATGCTCCCCCGTGGACAGTGATACTGCCATAGAAAAAGTTTGACATGAAGTCTTTAGTGTTGTAACCCTTAGATAAAAATTTCTTGATTAAGTGGCCGCATCAAATTTAAGCGAAATTCCAAGCTCTCGTTGACTGCTTTCATCATCGTCTTCAGGGGCTATGTCTAACTATGGTAAACTGCCGAGGCTCTCACATTTATGCCCTGAAGACGGCATTCGACTGGCTAGATCTCATCATGATAACGTCATGGAGGTGCCGAGTGTTCAGGAGGAAACCTCTCCAACCACAGAAAACATTTGTACTCGCTGTCTAACATGATTTGCAGCACCGTCACTCATATCAGATGGAAAACTGTGTGAAGTCCTCCTCTGTGATCTTTCTTTATCAAGTGCACTCTTTCATACATTAGTAACTGCGCAGTCGGCGTCTTTATGGAAGTTGCTATCAGATATTCTAGTTTCCACCGCTTACTTAATCGCAGTCCCCGTAGTTCGAAGCCTGAGGCAGAATCCTTGTTTTATCAAACATAATCTTGTGTTGGTTATTAGACTGTTATTGGACACCAGTGATTTTTCAAAATTTTTGTGACGATATTCAGCACGGCGTTCGGCGTTCCGCATAGACTGCCCCACGTCACTGCTGCCACACTCGCAACAGAACATTATAAATAACTGGTACTCTTACGCTGGTCTTATCTTTACCATGGCTGAACATTTCTTCAATTTTTTGGCTCCTCGCAGTTTAAAACTCTACCTGTCTTACTCGTTGTTGCATCTCGGAATGGGTGCCTCGCTATGTGGTGGCCCTAATGGTTTGGTTGAACGGCGTCGTGTCCTCGACAGCGTTGACCTAATGACACGGACTGAATAGCCGTCCACTCTCAACACCGTCGTCAGATCATTAACTGTAGACTTTCAGAATGACAGCACATAGAAATTATCGCTTCCGGGGGTGCCAATGTGTCAGGAAGAAAATGGCATACGGAGAGCGATGGCGGTGTGTCATGTCATCATTCTTGGGTGTAAGAGGGTGATAGGTAAGTGATACACGCTTTCGTCTGACCTAGGAGCTCATACTTCGTCACACCCCAACAGGCGTGTTCAGCGTATTAGAGGAGACTTTATACGATATCCGGTAAAACACACACCACGCAATAAGCTGATGACAAAAGTACAGAATGTGCAAGATAATTTTGAACGTTAGTACTTGTGATGTCACACTCCCAAGCCAAAAATTTAAATTTATTAGATATTGTCGTGGCCTCTGAAATACGTGGTCCCATGTCAAAAATGGTACCTCACGGCGGAACCACGAGTAAGGACATTCGCTACCTGACGCAGCAACGAATAAAAGACGTCGGCGTTTGACAACCCTCAAGAAGTTCCACACGACACCGCTATCGAAAGACTACTTGCGTCATAGCACAGCGCAGCTCAGTCACTCTGTAATCATCGCCTACTACGACAGCACAGTCTTAGGACAGATCCGGCTGCGACCTGACAGACCTATTAGTCAGAACTGTGTAGCAAAGAGTATAGTCACTTGTACAGTAAGATGAGACTATCATTCTACATTGTAACAAGTGATAACAGTTACAGGCTTCGGCGACAGTAACAAATACGTAGCGGTATTCCTGTGGACACGAATTGTTTCCAAGCATTTTCGATTGTTCATTTCAAAATAAAGTGGTCTAGTATTTTATGTGCAGTTGCAGTATCCGCTCGACATCCTCCAGAAGTAAATCTAGGGGAACTAAGATACCTTGCAGTGTCGACGAGGATTCTCACATGTGTTTTCTTTTGTTTTTTTCGTCTACCAATACAGACATTAAGAACGAAAATTTGAATATTACTTTTCGTGTACCAGAGCCGACCGAGAAATAACGATAATGTGATGATGTTCGCCAGGGATGAGAATATTTTTGCCATCATCTGCGGTTCAGTAAGTTACAAATTAATGACACTTTTTAAAAAGCAACTATGTTAAACGTTCCTTCATTCTAAGACATAAGTAGACCGAAATGATCCTCGTGAAGTTGGGATTGCAGCAAATAAGGCAGTTGCAGCAGCAGAGTCAGTCCACTTTATCGAAATCCGAGATAAACTCTAAACACCAACAGGAAATCGAATCATTTACCGACTTGCAAAGCAGCGTCATAGATTATCGAAGCAGCGGATATATGAAAAATTTTGGGGAATCAAATTTGTTAATAATAGGAAGAAAGTAACATAGTAATGATGGCAATACTTTGAGAAAATTTGCACTGTTCATGTGGTGTCACCGCCAGACACCACACTTGCTAGGTGGTAGCCTTTAAATCGGCCGCGGTCCGGTAGTATACGTCGGACCCGCGTGTCGCCACTGTCAGTGATTGCAGACCGAGCGCCGCCACACGGTAGGCCTAGGGAGACTTCCTAGCACTCGCCCCAGTTGTACAGCCGACTTTGCTAGCGATGGTTCACTGACTTCTACGCTCTCATTTGCTGAGACGATAGTTAGCATAGCCTTCAGCTACGTTATTTGCTATGACCTAGCAAGGCGCCACTATCCGTACTATTGATATTGTGAATCATGTACCATAAAGAGCGACGTTCGTCATTAATGGATTAAAATTAAGTATTCCACCACCTACGTCCGTTTTTCTGAAGTCTAATTCTCTTGTCATGTTCCAGACCTCACGCCAGACTGCGTGAGATAAAACGCGCGCATTTCGGCTCCTTTAGTTATACGGGTTGGCTCTCCTGCCAACCACAACAGTTCACAAGTTACAATTCCAGTGTCAACAGCTGTACAGGGACCAATTACACTAACCACCAAGGAGGCGGTTGCATGAAATGGAAAATGGAAAGGAGGCATGACCAGAAGTTTTACCCGCAGATCTGTGGAAATCAAAGCACTGGGATTCCGCTGAATGGCTGACAGATTTCTTCAACAAAATTACTGAAGAGGGAAGGACACCAGCTGATAGGACATGCTGCACAGTAGTTCCAACAACCCTAACTTGTAAGCATAAGGACAGCCCAGCTGTATGTAGCAACTATCGCCCAATAAAACTTCTATCTTCGAACCTTCGTCGACCAGCAGAAAAATTCTTCTGTCGTACCGCAAAAAGGCAAATATGCTCCAGTTTAAACACTAATTGAAAAGTGACGTACCAGCTCTCTCATTCCAACTTCCTCATCATCTTTAAAAATTTTCCTAAAAATTTTGGTGTGCATACATATTCGCGCTTTTTTATGCTGAGAGAGAAGGAGACGGAAAAGTAATAAATACTGGAAGATATTAGAAGTGGTTGTGGTATAGAAACGGCGAGGGAGACAACGGCAGTCCGAAAGATAGAGAGGGAAACATTAGCATTGGCACATAATTCACAGTGACAGAACAGTGCTAGGAAAAGAGTGAAGGAAACAGTGCCAGTGGGAGAGGAATACAGAGAAGGAGAAAATGGAAGCGGTTGAGAGCCAGAGTAAATGAGAGGCACAGTCTATGGCAATGACAACGAGCAAGAGACAGACGGGGAGAACGGGCAGCAGCAATGGGAAGGAATGACTGAAATAGTAGAAGTAAGAGAGAGCAAGAGCGAAAGAGTGACAGGGAGAGGAGGCAATAGTAGTATGACGGAACTAAGGAGACTGTGGTTGTGGGACACGAGACAGTGACAGATACACAAAGAGGTAATGACAACGAGTTGCGCTGAATGAGTGAGTGAGAATGGGCAAGTAAGAGTGAGTGGGTACGAGCAGCTTACAGCGATGGAGTAATGAGTGTAACCGAGTTACAATGAGCAGAGCTTGTGAGAGTGAGAAGTGAGTTGCATCTTAAAAAAGCTTGAATATGTTCGAAAGCCAAAATTTTGGGTACAATTTTTGAAGGTGCTGAGGAAGACTGAATTAGGCAGCTGGAACCCCATTCGCCTTTTTCCGCTAGTACCTTTCTTTTCCCTGCTACATCAGGGGGTGTCACTCATATGAAAAGAACTTTGTACGACAGTAAAATTTTACTTAAACGAACTTAAAATAACGAAAAACTAATTTTACACCCCAGGCCAGATTTTAAGTAAGCAAAAATTTTGCATGGGTTTCAGTACTACAATGTGAGGTTCCCAGAACCCTTCTGAAGAGCACAGAGATACTTTACGGAGTATTTCTCCGTCCTACGTCACATTATAAAATACGTTTTCGCCTCATATCGGTTTTTACCTGAATCTGCTACGTAACTTTGAACATCTGTGTCTCTGGAACGGATAAAGATATCAAGAACATTTTCAAGGTTCTTCGAGATCGGGATCTTAGGAACATATAAAAATTTCAGCCATTTTCTGTGGATAGCAGTCTTTTAGTCTGCAACTCGGTTTTCGATAACGGATGTAGAATTTAAAAAAAGTAGAAGATGGTGCTCCTAGATACATGCCTAGAGTATATACCAATGAAATTTAAGCAATTTCCTGCACATAGTTAGTTAGATATACAGTGCTGACGGTGAAAAGTAGTGACAAAACGCTTTTTTTGTGTTTTCTCAGGAACGTCCCATGAATTAAATGATGTCTTCATAAGCCTTACCACACATCACATCTAATGCAAAAAGAACTATCCGATGTTCTCCATTTGCCTAAGCTGCAGCTGTGTAATAGTCAAAATTTGCCTCTGTTGTGTAGGACATTAACCGTAAGACGACCCTTATGTTGGGTGTACGAATGATCCCTAGGCAAGGGCTATCGAAAGAACTTGACTCTACATTTCTATCACCAATAGAAACCGAGATATGAGCTCCGGAAAAATCGTCTCTTCATGTGAGGCGTTTTAGAAAATACTGGTAGCACTTGCTGTAGCATGAGTAACAGTAAAAGGTTCTGACAAATTATGTCTCACCACCAGTCAATGTTGATACGTGAAGGGCCGCTGGGCGACTTATGTTATCTATATTGCTTGTCTGCTTACAGAAAAAACACAGCCAGAACCCAAAGCATCTACATCTTGCTTTCTTTGACCTCGAAAATGCCTTTGAGAGTATGGCACACGAGTTGATTTGACTGGCCCTGCGACAGCACTGAGTGTCTGAAGAACTACTAGGCTGGTTCAGGTTGCTCTACCATGACCCAAAGAGCCGGATACAATCAGACGTTCAACTATCCTCTTTCTGTAGAAGTACATCAGGGCTCTCTCGCCTCTCCTCTTCACCACAGTCATGGTACAGTTACAATAGATCTGCAGGAAACAGCACACTTGACATTACTGTAGGCTCATTACCTACTGTTGGCCTCTGAGTGTAAGATTGATTTGCAATGTCAAATGAAAACTAGGAACGGTCGGCTTGCTCATGTATGTCTACGACTAAACATAAAGAAAAGGCAGTATCTTACCATTGATTTAAAGCACTGGGATACCATCAGAATCAATAATGTTGCTCTCCCGACAACAAGGACCTTTAAGTATCTAGGCTCCGCGACTGCTGTTGATGGAAATCTCTAACCGCTTGCTATACACTGTGAGTGGAAGATTTCAGAGAAGCTCATCTCGAAAAAAGTATGCCGACATGTAATCTATTCAGCTGAACTGTACGGTGCTTACTGGCTTCAACAAACGAAGTGGAACAAAGACTTTCTGTTATGGAAACGAAGATGTTCAGTTGGACACCTCGTTTTACGCTGGACGGTCATGTCACAAATGACGAAATTCTTAAGTTATGTGGAGTAACACTTACAGTAGACACGAGAAAGACGTCTACGATGGTCCGGGTATGTTCAAAGAGCCGACACAACAACAGTGGGAGAGACAGCTTTAGTTTGAGAGTAAATAGTAAACGACCTGTAGGACAACCCAGATAGCAATGGCTCGACGCTCTGCACGAACATCTCAAGCTCCCGGGCCTGTAACAAGGTTAGGTACAAGATCGGATAAAATGATGACAGAGAGCTAATGCCGCGGATCCTGGACAAACGCTAGGGAAAAAGAAAGAACAGCACCTCAGTTTGCTATGAACTGCGACGCCGTTTAGATTATGATCCTTCCGGTAATGTGGTTTGATTTGCACTATACGTCTTCATACCACTTCGACATATCGAAACTAACTTTGTGATACCTGATGACGAATCCATTTTGTGTGAATCATATTAGGATAATATAAGGCTTTGTCTATTTTAATCAGGGACGTTTTGTCACATATTCAAGGCTGCGTATCCTGTAAGTGTAGCAACTTTTCATTATCTTTTCCTAATTGATCTGAAGATGGTCATTATGGACCGAAATCGATATTCTGACGACTGTGATTAAAATACTTCCTGGATCACTGTCTTCATTCGCGACTATGTCGTAGTTTCGTTTTATAGCAATAACGTCTGCTATTGTAATGGAGAAGATGGGTAAAACCTTTCTTTTTAAAATCACATATCCTCAGAGATGAAAAATCACCTCATTTAAAACAGGAATATTGTTGAACAGCAAATTCAGTTCTCGGGTGCACATATAAATTAATTACTTAGTGCGTACGGCAGAGAATTACATCCGGCTCATATGTCAAAACCTAGTGCGTCATTCTGCGAGCCTTGCGCTACGGAGCCATAACATGTACCTCGGAACTCGGGTGCGCCACAGCGTCTTAGAATTAATTGAAAGTGGTAAGACAAGGGGAACTGACATTAGCTGAGACACGAACTAGTTAACAGTATAGTTTGTTTCAGTGAAATGCTTCGTAACTCCTCTGATGGTTACACAGGTTTCGATTCAAGATTTATCCATGTCGGCACCATTTGTAACGCGGCAAACATCAATACGATAGACAAACTGTTGCCACACATGATCTGAGATGTCATGGTCGGTATCAGCTCCTGCTTTAACTATTCATCCAGCAACTCTGTTCCACTGGGAACATACGATCTTTGACATATCCCCATAAGGAAAAATCATTTGGAGTTAAGTCAGGTGGCCGTGGGATCGACTGGAGAAGACAGTCATGTTGGAAAGCACGTCCAACCCAACGCTCAGACCGTTTGGCACAGAGGCAATCAACAACCATGTTACAGATATTATGGTGGGAGTACCACCTTGTTCCAAACTGAAGTATTCACTGTCTTGCTGTAGTTGTGACGTAAGCCATCGCTGCAGAATTTCCAGGTACACGAAACTAGGAGGAGATTTCTCTGCTAAGAAATGTGGTCCATAAATTTTTCACGAGAGCACGATACAAAAGATGTTAAGTTTAGGTGGGCCACGAATGTATTCTAAAATGTCAAGTGGATATTATGTCCACCAGAATTGCACGTTACACTGAGGTGACATGGGATACTTGATAATACCGCGTCGGACCTCCTTTTCCCCAGCGTATTGCAGCAACTCATGCACTCAGAAAGTCGTCGGAAGCCACTGAAGAAATACTGAGCCATGAAGCCTCTGTAGCCGTCCATGATTACGAAAGTGTTGCCGGTGCATGATTTTGTGCGCGAAATGACCTCTCCATTAAGTCCCATAAATGTTCGATGGGATTCATACCGGGCGATCAGGGTGGCCAAATCATTCATTCTTCAAATCAATGACGAACGATTATGGCATGGTAACATGGTGCATTGTCATCAATAACAAATCCATCGCTCTTTGGGAACAAGAAGCCCATTCCAGTCAACGATCGATCGGTTCAGTTGGACCGCAGGACATAGTCCGTTCCACCTAAACAGATCCCACACCATTATGGAGCCCCACCGGCCTGCACAGTGCCTTCTTGAAACCTTAGCTCCGTGGAGTCTGCACCACACTCTAACCCGACCATGAGCTCTTAACAACTGAAATTGCGGCTCATCTGATCAGGGCATGTTTTTCCAGTCTACGAGCCCAGGAGAGGGTCTGCAGGCGATGTCAAGCTGTTAGCAAAGGAACTCGCATCAGTCGTCTGCTGCCATAGGTTTACTATCTTTAGGTTCAAAAAATCGATTTTTTTAAAAAAAATCGCAATTTTGGATCCATAAAAGTGTTAAGAATCCACCCCTGAAAGGGTTTCTCCGAATACGGAACGGAAATGTTTGTTATTCGCGGATGAACAAAAAAATGCACCTGCCTGAAATCGGCTTTTTCACGCACCAGTTTTTTTCTTTCGGAGGACGTGTTATCTTACCGGTGTTTGAGAGGAAACACACAAAATTCAAACAGCGAAGGCTATTCAGCAATTCTGAAGACCACGACAACTATGGACGTCACCCTGGGGCTCCATTCGACGCAGCTCGCCAAGCATTCGGACGACCACCGGTTTCAAGCGGCCGAAAACCGCTTGTGACCGTCCGTACGAGCCACTCTGGAGCAGCGCAGGATGGCCCACATAGAGCAGAACGCCCTGTGTGAGGAAGAGAAAGGACTAGTGTATGGACCCGGAACAGTAGATTGAACGTAAGTTGCATAATATTGCATTTATATGTAGTCAAAACTTCAAACGCGTTTTTCTCAAAATGATATTTTTTATTTTTTATATTTTTTAATCGCGCGGTATGGTAACTTTTAATCTACTGAACCGATTGGCATGATTATTTGTTTCCGACGAAGCTAACTAAATATTCTAGGAGTTGTACTACTTTCATTCCGATCCATCAACTATAAAATGGATGAAAAAAACCCAATTTTTTTTTCAAATGGCAGCCATTTTCTTTCCTATTGTCCAAATAACTTAAGACTAGCCGGCTGACCCCTGACATACCTTCGTGGAGGCCTACATAGAAATTTTGTTTCGTTCCGACGTCGCTTCCGCCTTTGCTCTTCGACATTTCCGGTAGAAAAAATTCCAGTTTGTAGAGGAAATATCAATAAACATTTTGACCAAATTTGACACATATCTATAACACATCCCGAGAAAAAAATTCTCAAAAAACTTGCTTTTTTCGGGCCAAAGATAGTAAACCTCCCCTTAAGCCAAGTTTCGCCGCACTGTCCTAAGGACACGTTCGTCGTACGCCCCACATTGATTTTCGCGCTTATTACACGCAGTGTTCTAATCTGTTACCAGTGACAACTCTAAGCAAACAACACCACTGCTCTCGGTCGTAAAGTGAAGGCGTTCGGCCACCGTGTTGTCTTTCGCGAGTGGTAATGCCTGAAATTTGGCATTCTCGGCACGCTATTGACACTTTGGATCTCGGAATGTTGAATTCCCTAACGATTTCCGTAATGGTATGTCCCACGCTTCTAGGTCCAACTACCATACCGAGTCCAAAATCTGTAATTCCCGTCGTGTGGTCTTAATCACGTCGGAAACTTTTCCACGTGAATCAGACGAATACAAGTGACAGCTCCGCCAATGCATTGCAGTTTCGTAACTTGTATAAGCGATTCTATCGCCATCTGTATGTAGGCATATCGCTATTCCGTGACTTTTGTCACCTCAGTGTATGGCGACCTACATCTCCAGACACATGAAATTGGCATCATCACTGAGCTAAATTCTATGGAAAAAACGGCTTCCTCCAGTATCCGCTGCAAGTTATTGCAAAAGTCAGAACGAAGCTTATGGTCCCGAGTAGTCAGCCCTTGTTACAACGGGAGCCAGTATGGCTTTATACGCACATATTTATATGCCGGGTGATAAAAAAAAACAGTATAAATATGAAAACTGAATAAATCACGGAATAATGTAAATAGAGAGGTACAAATTGACACACATGCTTGGAGTGACCTGGGGTTTTATTAGAACCAAAAAGATACAAACGTTCAAAAAATGCCCGGCAGAAGGCACTTCATCTGATCAGAATAGCAATAATTGGCATAACAAAGTAATACAAGACAAAGATGATGTTCTTTACAGTAAATGCTCAATATGTCCACCATCATTCCTCAACAACAGCTGTAGTCGAGGAATAATGTTGTGAACAGCACTGTAAAGCATGTCTGGAGGTATGGTGACGCATTGGCGTCGGATGTTGTCTTTCAGCATCCCAAGAGATGTCGGTCGATCATGATACACTTGCGACTTCAGGTAACCCCAAAGCCAGGTAAGGCCAAGCATGGCGAAAGTGGCGGCTCAGCACACGATCATCACCAAACGACGCTCGCAAGAGATCTTTCACACGTCTAGCAATATGGGGTGGTTCTCAAAAAACCCATGTCATTCCAAGCACGTGTGACAATTTTTACCTCTCTTTCTACACTATTCCGTGGTTTATTAAGTTTTCAAATTTATACTGACTTTTTGATCACCCGGTAGAATGCGCTGGATGGTTGATTGTGGTACCTGCAGTTCTCTTCGCGGAGGTGTCGTCGATTTGTTCAGGCTCCATTGACGATCTGCCTTCTCCACTGACGATCCCGACCGTTTTGTTTGCTTTGCACCGTATAAGCAGACAGTCTCGCGGAATGTATACAAACTGTCGCGGTGGGAAGGTAATGTGACTTTATCTATAATTAACTTCTGCCTCGGAATATTCTACGACGGAGAACCATCATTCAGCTACACCATAGTGAAACTGTGCATAACGGATGACCTAAAAGCAGGTGGCTGATTAGGTCCCTGGTAGTGGAACTAAAGTTGTCACTGTGTACAAGCCGGTCGGTGTGGCCGAGCGGTTCTAGGCGCTACAGTATGGAACCGCGCCACCACTACGGCCGAAGGTTCGAATCCTGCCTCGGGCATGGATGTGTGTGATGTCCTTAGGTTAGTTAGGTTTAAGTAGTTCTATGTTCTAGGGGACTGATGACCTCAGAAGTTAAGTCCTATAGTGCTCAGAGCCATTTGAACTGTGTACAACACTCCAAAATAACATTCATTATCTCCAACATGAAGATTTATTACAGAAAAAACAAAGAAGTGTAACGAAAGCCAAACAGAAATAAACAATCATGAATAAAATTCAAGCGCCTGTTTAACGCAAAGAAGCATGTATTGATGTAGGGTTCAGAAAGTTGGGAAATGGGTGGAATAATTTACACTACGCCTCCCACTTTAAACGCGGATAACGAAATCTGACTGAATCTGCTTTGGCTGACAATGATTGTGAATCATTAAGTTGCAAGCTAGTACGATACGCATAAATTGGAGACCGACTGCTGCTCTTTGAAACAGCACGCTGCGCACGCCGAGAAATCACCTCAAACGCTCCTAATGCGCCGGAGCTGCAAAATGCTCACCATGCACCTGCAGGACTCAACAATGCAGCAACCAGCGAGCCTCTGCGTTGACTCGAACGATGGATCTCATTCTCCTCCTTTCGTCCCAGGATCCGCGATGACGTCACCAGATCAAACCCTAATCTACGACCTAATGCGAATCAAGGCTCTCGCAGAATATCCGATCAGTTTCTCTTCACAGCCAAAGCCCCAATATCTTCCTCCGTCTTTTCTCTACTATTTCCTAAAACAATCCTAGTGGAGTACTTTCGAAAAACAGGCTAGCAATCGAAATGCGCTCCCGAAGAAGGGCTACTTCATTCAGCCAATCCTATCGCTTTCCGCGACAGAGCGCAGATGCCCTCTGGTAGATATTCTGATGTTATCGTTGGATTCCCAATCAGAACATTGTTTATTTGCTTGCACGGGAAACCACATGGAGTGGTTGCCTACGTGACTTCTAAAAAACGCAGCGGCTATCGTGGCAACTGTGTCTCGAGGGTCCTGTTGCGTCCGTCCATTTTAGCCAGCGTAGGGAAATGTTTTCACCATCCCTACAGATATGGATCTCGCAGGACGATCCACGTAAAACAGGGTCGTGGACTCGTGCAGAATCTGAAGAATGCACTCTCCCCGAGAGGGGAGGGCACTGGCCCGTCGCGACTCGGCTAAGGAAGTTGTAAAAGGCTCTGCCCAAGGCAAGCTTCTGGGACACTCTACTGTAGCCCTCCAAAAGCACCTCTCTGCACGTGGCTGGGTATCCCCTACTGCTCAGACCAAGTCAGCCAGCTTGCCGTCTTTTGACCGAGTTTCAAAGGCCCAGTCGATATAGTGTACGAGGTGCGACAAGAAAGTAATGAGACTGATGTGAAAAAAAATGATGCTTGCCGTTTTAGTCAAGTTTAGTGTTGTCTCCTTCAAAGTAGTTCCCTTCTGATTGCCCACACTTTTTCCAGCGCTTCTGCCATTGATGGTAACATTTCTGGAACTCAGCTTCTGTAATATCTTCCAAGGCCCTCCTCACAGCTTTTTGGACATCTGGTGTTGTTTGAAAATGGTGTCCCTTGACCGCCGTTTTGACTCTTGGAAATAGAAAAAAAGTCGCACGGAGCGATATCTGATGAATAAGGTGGCTGTGGTAATACTGAAATTTGTTTTGAGATTAAAAATTTCTCTAAAATAGACTGTGGTGTGAGATTCTTGGGGACCATTCTTGCACAAATCTTTCTCATACCAAGATCTTAGATTGATGTTCAGTTCTTCGGCGACCATATTCACAGATAATCATCGATCAGACCATATGAGTTCACGCACTCTGGCCAAGTTGATATCCGTCCGTGAGATTGATGGTCGTCCACTGCGGTCTTCATCTTCAACATTCGTTCTGCCTTCACGAAACATTTTATGACAAAGAAAAGCTTGAGCTCTTGACATAACCTCCTCTCCAAAAGCCTTCTGAAGCTTACTGTAAGTTGTCGTTGCGTTTTCTCCCAATTTAACGCAAAAAGAAGTGGTATACCGTTGTGCAATATTATGCTGTTCCAATACCGTGAAGAGAGACACAAACACGTGTTAACTTATTACAGCACAACTCACGACTGAGCAGTTGTATCGATGTGCCGCTTAGACTAAAAGCAGCTTATAGACCAAGGTCAAAGATACTATGCCTACGCAAGCCTGCAGGTTTGCCACATCTCACAGAGAATATCATTCTCATTACTTTATTGTCGCACCTCGTACCTGCGTCCGCACCCATTCCTTGTTCTCTGAACTGAAACCATTAAAGCGACCTCTTCACTTTTTACGGCTAGTAAGATTCCCTTCGCCCAGCTGCAGGTGAAACTGTCCTACAGAACATTCTAGTAAACACAAACTCAATCTCGTCACCTCAAAATTACTCCGTCCAATGAACTCGATAAACTACCACTGTCAACCGTCTTTAGTAAGCACCATATCCGTCACAGAGCCTTCCCAATTAGATAAAAGTGCCCTAATTGCATACGTCCACATTATCTGAATAATTAAAGTAAAAGGAAGACGAATCCAAAGGACGTGCCGTCTTTCAAATGTTCTTTAGCCTGCCTGTCATAGCTTTTACCTTATATCTGATGCGAAATTGTGCTGAACCGATACAACTGACTCGTATTTAGCGAATAACAACACAAAACTTACGCATCGCTTCATTGTATGTCATGTTCTGACACGTACGCAAAGATGCTGCGGTACTTATTACGAGTCGAAATTTGGAGATATGTTCTGCACACTGATGTGTGTCATTTAACTACGTCTTGTAGTTTTGCCGCAATTTTCTTGAAACACCGGGGTTACATACGAGTTCTGCTGAGTTTAATGACGAATTTTATCTTAAATAACGCTACGGGAGTTTAGGTACTACAGTGTGGTAACCAAAATCTATGAACTCTGCAAGCGCAAGAAAGTCTTGCTATTAAAAACAGCTTCAGCATAAAAAATTGAGAGCTGTCGTATGATAAAACTCGCACAACACACTTGTGCAATGTAACAGACCAACAATTTAAAGAGGTTTCAACCGAGAGATTAAATTCTAATTTGACACAATTAGAGTCGCAGTCAAGTTAAGAAACAACACAAAAAAACGGAAGAATGTGGCTGTTCAAGAATAAAGATCAAGCTTTCTTACTGAAGCAGCGTGATGAAAGAGCCAAAGAACGATTTCTTGGGAAGAATCTGTTCATGTTTTGTTTAACTCAATGCTTTACTAGCCGGCCGCGGTGGTCTAGCGGTTCTAGGCGCTCAGTCCGGAACCGCGCGACTGCTACGGTCGCAGGTTCGAATCCTGCGTCGGCCATGGATGTTTGTGATGTCCTTAGGTTAGTTAGGTTTAAGTACTTCTAAGTTCTAGGGGACTGATGACCACAGATGTTAAGTCCCATAGTGCTCAGAGCCATTTGAACCATTTGCTTTACTAGGCATGTTCCTGTTGAAGATGATATGCCTTTACCTTTCTCCGATCTCTGAACTGACATACCCAACCAGTTACAGATGGCAGGACAACTCTTAAACGTAGACTCCAAACCACTGTGCAGCTAGGGATTTTCTGCATGTATAGATTCATGCAGACGTGAAAGCGACTTTAGGTCGCAGAAAAAATTCCTATGCAGTCAGTTTTTAACCTCAAACCTTTGCATTTACAATCTGACACTTTCCTTCATTACCATCGAGCCACACATCAGTAGTTAATTGCAACAAAATGCTGGAAGGCTTCTTCATTCCGAAAGCGTAATTTCTCAAGAGAGTTGACCTCGATAGCGTAGGCGAGGCTTTTGACATGGCCCCACACAAGGAAATCCATGGGTGACCATGAGACAGGTCCTGACTCTAGCTATCCAATGTTGGCCATATGTCCGAGTTAGAAGCCGGCGCACTCGTAAATGAAGATATGTTGGAGCCCCATGATGCATGAACCACATGTTCAGCGTTGGTTCAGTGGGATATCATCATGTACATCTGAAACCGTATGTACTAGTGTCCGGTGATGTGGTAGGAAGTGTGGTCCAATTATGCGGTCTCCGAGCAGTCCTGCCCAGACGTTCAATGAACAACGTTGCTCATGTCGTGATAGGTGTGTTGCATTAGGATTGACGTCAGCCCAAATGTGACAGTTACGGTAGTTAAAAATACCTTCATGGGTAAACCCAGCTCATCCGTGAACAGAATGCTGCTTACAAAAAATGGCTCTGAACACTATGGGACTTAAAATCTGAGGTCATCAGTCCCCTAGAACTTAGAACTATTTAAACCTAACTAACCTAAGGACATCACAAACGTCCATGCCCAAGGCAGGATTCGAACCTGCGACCGTAGCGGTCTCGCGGTTCCAGACTGAAGTGCCTAGAATTCCTCGGCCACACCGGCCGGCTGCTGCTTACAAACAGGGGATTCACGGTACACTGTTGTTGCTCTCATTGGCAAGAATTCTCTCTAGAATGGAAGTCTGCATTGTTTGGAGCTCACTGGAGAAGATATGGATAGAGTACTTGCCGATGTAAAATCCACTACATACTGATATGACTCAAACACGTTCTTGCGAAGCAATCGTCCTCGTTGAAGTACTCGGACGATCGATTACAATGCGTAACACTCTTTCCTCAACATCGGCTTTTATGGATCTGGATCGACATTCTTGTGTGCGATACTGCTGGTTCCACTAAAGCGCTGATGTAACCGGCAAATGTACGCCTGTCGGCCAGTCTGCGGAGACGATAAGTTTCTTCATACAATCGTGCGCCCTCGAGGGCACTTCCATCCACTTTGCCACACATGAAGTGGAAGTCAGCGTACTCTTCACTGGTGTAGCATCTGTCCATGGTGCCTTCACATTCGTAACTGAATGTGAGACCAGTATGGCACAGTCCACAGAGGGGAAACGGGAAGTAGTTGCGCATGCTTAAACAAACAGTCGATCCCAAAACTTGGGATACCAACGTAGATGGTTCAAATGGCTCTGAGCACTATGGGACTTAACATCTGAGGTCATCAGTCCCCTAGAACGTAGAACTACTTAAACCTAACTAACCTAAGGACATCACACACATCCATGCCCGAGGCAGGATTCAAACCTGTGACCGTAGCGGTCGCGCTGTTCCATACTGAAGCGCCTAGCACCGCTCGACAACACCGGCTGGCCCAACGTAGATATCTCGCCAACGGATGATTTGTGGACCCATGTTTATTGGAGCTTTCTAGCTACTTTTGACCCGTACCGTCCAGGTGTGATTTATTGATCATCACTTCTGAAACACCCTGCATACAGGGCGGTCAGAAACAGCCTGAAAAACGTCAAGGGCGTTGCAAGGTAGGCTGTACTGAGAAATGCTTGTTAAGAAAAAAATTCGACACATTGCGCCTTTTTCCAGTTAACTAGCATTGAAATTAACCAATCAGGCCATTATATGCGCCGGCCGGAGTGGCCGTGCGGTTCTGGGCGCTACAGTCTGGAGCCGAGCGACCGCTACGGTCGCAGGTTCGAATCCTGCCGCGGGCATGGGTGTGTGTGATGTCCTTAGGTTAGTTAGGTTTAATTAGTTCTAAGTTCTAGGCGACTGATGACCTCAGAAGTTAAGTCGCATAGTGCTCAGAGCCATTTGAACCATTTTTTGAGCCATTATGCGCACAAATTCCAGAGGCCCGCCAGAGATTGTGCCGCCAAATATGCCTTTATTCCGATCAAGAGAGCGATACAAAAATTGTACATGGGACGGTAGTACGAATCGAACCCGAGTTAAAGGTTGAGCACTCTCGTTTCCTGTCATCTACGCTATGGAAACAGGTAACACTAACTGTATTAAGCGGGCCCATTGTATTTGATCGCGCAATGGCCTAATTGGACAACTTCAACGCTAATTAATCCTAAAACAGCGCAACGTATCGAATTTCTTTCTTAACAATTATTTCTCACCTTACCCTGCAACAACCTTGCATGCTTTCCGGAATGACCAACCTGTATGTTTTACCGCTAGAACGTGCCAGATTAAGGCGTGCTATCTGAAAACAGACTTCTTCATTTCGTTGAGTGTGTAGTGAAATACAGAACGGAAGCTAGATTAATCTGCAGCAAATACCGGCGTGTGAAACTAGCATAACATTGAAATGTGCTGAAGGAACATCGTTCAAAATGCATGAGGGGCCGTCAAATGAAAACAAGACAGATGGAAAACAAGGTTAGTAAACTTCATTATTTCAAAAGTAATCGCAGTAACTGTTAATAGATTTAGCCCACTGTGAGACAAGACGGACAATACCTGGACGGAAAGATATTTTAGGTTGCCTAGGGAACCATGATTGTATCCAGGCGCTCACCTCTTCGTCTGACGCAAATCGACGGCCATCAGTCTTTCTTCAGTGCAACAGAAATATGGAAATGACATGATGGGAGATCGGGACTGTACTCGTATGTAGGATGGGTAAGGACTCCCCAGAGAAACTTCTGCGGCGTACTCGAAACAACCTGCCAACCCAATGGACGCCCACACGTTGCCAAGGCTGTTTCCAGTACGCTACAGAAGTTTCGCTGGGAAGCCCTTACCCATCCTACATACGAGTACAGTCCCGATGTCCCTTCATGCGGTTTCTATATCTATCCTGAGGAAAGACATTAGTGGGCGTCGCTTTGTTTCAGACGAAGAGGTGCACGGCTGGGTACAATCATGGTTCCGTAGGCAACCTCAACTATTTTTGCATGGAAGCATTGTGCATCTTCTCTCATAGTGGGGTAAATGTATTAACAGCTGTAACGACTATTTTTGAAGTAGTAAACCACTTACTTTTTTCCATCTCCGTCGTTTTCATTTGACTGTCCCTTAAATTAAGCTACAAATCTAAAATAGTGAGAAAAAACAATACCAGACGAAAGTGATCGTGAAATATGAGTGAATTCAACTGATCCTGATACATGCAGAGAGTCAGATGAATAAACAAAGTAACTGGGCACGAAGACGCTGTAGTAGAAATATGGATAACGCCCGAATATGTATGGTCCCTAGCGTTGGAATGAATGACATTAACCATTTTTACAGTTCTGCTCTTTGCTTTCCTTGTAACACACTGTGCTGTGTCACGTTAACCGAGATTTGCATTAATATGAAGTGGCTTAACAGGAATTACAAAGAAGAACGTTGTTTTCTATGTAATAATTAAGATTCTATGTTTTTGCTGTAATGGTAGGCTCTTCTTGAGAAAAGCACTGAATGGGAAGAGAGGGTGGAGCAAAGGAAAAACTGATGTAGAAGGAGGCTGATAAATTTGAAATATAATACTAACCAAGCGTGTAGGAAATACAGTGGATAGATGAAGCACCGAAGCTGGAAATACTAGAAAGAATAGGCGTGTACGAAGGTAACCCTCCCCCTCCCCCCCCCGAAATGAGGGACTGGTTAATGAGACACGTGTAGAAATTCTGCAAAAACCTTGGAATAAAAGTAGTAGAATAAGAAACTTGTAGCAACACACAATTTTTAGCACCTGAACAAATTATCGAAACTGTTGAGTGTAGTGGATGTATAGACTCAAAAAGAAATGGGGAATTACTTCAAACCAAATTAAAAAGTAATAATTGAAAAGGGAAGTAGGAGAGACAGGGAGTGACCTCCATAAACGCCTTAACATCTCTAGCGTCGGGCTGGTGATCCACACTGTGATTACAGTACGGGGCCAACCTGCTTAGAACAGCACATCCGCGATTTTGAAAATGCTTGGTGATGAGTTTTCGAGTAGGGCTTTCTTAGGGCTCTCCCTGTCTCGCCTATCTTCGAATACGATTTAATATTTTGTTAATCTCACAGACTGAGAATTTGGGAGAGGTATAGCCGAGTCAATACCAAAGCAAACATCCGCACTAGGGCGATTATGAGCGCAGAACATGGAAGAATGACACCACAATTGTGGGAAAAATGGGTTAGAAAACGTATTTGAATAATTTTTATTTCACAGCTGTCCTCATCGTATTTGGTGGATTTGTGACAGTTAACTGGTTTCGACTCCAACGAGTCGTCATCAGGACCAGTATTTTGTGACGGTAGTACCACCTGTTGTCATTTGGCGCCCATCGTGGTCACTTAAGAAAATCAACTTGCTTGATTTCGACTGTAATGAGTCATCATCAGTACTAATATCTTGCTACGATAGAAACACGAGTCGTAATGTGGCGACCGTCGTGGTCGCTTAAAAAAATCGGCTTGGCTGATGTAGACTCCAACGAGTTGATGAGTTATCATTAGAATCAATATATTGATACAAAAGCAGCACAAGTCGTCTGGCGGCCAACCTGGTCAGCTAAAATCAGCTTGGTTGATTTCGAGTCGTTACAATCGAAACTGTTTGTGTCGTAAGTCCACCACATTGTGACCAAGGGAACCCACGCAAATTATAACAATAGATGTAATTATGTATGTATATTACACATCTTCTAAATCATATGATCGATTTCATCCAAGCTTGGTTACACGCCATATCATTTACTGTCACGGGAGTAAGAAAAACTCAACTATCAAAAAGTTGAGGATGAAAAAGCAGAGTAGTGTACGACATGAGAAGACCAATATCTTAGTCATCCAGCATTTGAGAATGCTGGATGACTACTTTCAAACCTTTACGAAACTTTTCTCGCTGACGACTCCCACATAATAATGAAAGGACAAAAGCTCATCGCTTACTACATTTTCGATATTCATGTAAAACTGCCACACGAAGCAAAACGTTTTATTTTATTACTTCTGTATTACTAACAGCATTCGTGACACATTTTGCAGACAGTAGTCGCATATATCACTGAATATACCAAAAGATTACATCACTGTAGGGGACAGTTCAGGAGATACGAAGTCATAAACACTGGATGCGCGAAAAACTCTATTGCTTCATTGCATTACTACTAGCTCCAGTCGCAACACATTAGGCAAGCACTATCCACGTATTCTGCTGAATGTACCTACAAAAATATACCACTGTACGATACATACTTCAGAGATATGACGTCAAACACTGAGATACGTGAAAAATTGCCACATGATACTAGACGTTTTAATTTTTTAATTCTGTTCTACTAACTCCATTACATTTCGCAGATAATATTTACGTGTACTGGATGTACTTGTGCATAGTTCAGGAGATTTGTCGTCAAACATCGAGCTCCGTGAAAATGAAACTGCAGGGCGAAATTCGCTAGATATACACGTGAAATATGTACAACCACAAGTGAAATATGCTGAAATATTTTTGCAAGAAATGCATTCGCAGTTGAAAATATGAACAACCTTCAACTGTGTAGCAGAATGACGACAATGGAAATTTGTGCCGGACCGGGATTCGAACACGTATTTCCCGCTTATCACGAGTGCTTGCATTACCGTTAGGCTATCCGGGCACGCTTCACGGCCAAACCCAAACTTATACATGTCGTCAACCATGTGTCTACAGCTTGCACTAGTACATCCATTATGTATATTTCTGTACAGAGGAGCGGATAAATATTCTATTGCAGTGCCTGTGTTGCTCAGAAGTAGATGAAACGTTCCTTCCGACATACGTGTGTATCCGAAGTAATATTGCATTGTACTTCTGAACACCTCGTCACTGCAGTATGGTTGAAATATATTTGGCATGGGAGTACGCGAGCAAAACCATGGGTAAGAAGCTCATCCCAAACCCCTGGAACGGTTTCAGTCAAATTTGGTACCCATAGTAGTTACAATATGGAAAGAAATACTATAGGGGTAAGGACCATCAGTCTCCACTGGGGTGAGCGTGACAATGTGGAGAGAGAAAGGAGGACGAAGAGACAGCATCGGAAAAGGGAGAGGGAGTCACAGATAGGAGGATGAGGAAAAGGACAGAGACATAGGAGAGAAGGGAGAGGAGGAGATCGACATAGAAAGAGGACGTGATAGAGACAGAGGGAGGAGATAGGGAAAAAGGTAGGGGAGGAAGAGATGAACAGACACAGTGTGAGGAGCAAATGGACTGAAAATGGGAAGAGGAGGAGAGGGACAGAGTGAGAGGAAAGGAGGAGATTAGATTAGATTCAGTTTTCGTTCCATAGACCCGAAACATAAGATGATTCTCCTGAGTGTGGAATATATGAGAAAGTATAACACAAAATAGAACTTTTAAATATAACACTCACATCCTTGCTTATTTATCAGGTCATTGTCAAAGTACATAAATAGATACAGCAAAATGGAACTGCTGATACCTACCGAATTAATACACTGTCAGAATGAAACACAGGTATGCGCTTTTAATAAATTTATCATACACAAAATTTCTGTTTCTGGTTGTTGTTATCAAGCACTGTCAAGACTGAAATCTAACAGACATATATTCTCAAGTTGGTCTAACACTCTATTGATGATCATCAATAGAGTAGAAGAAGTTGCTTACGAAAAAGTCTTTCAAACTCTGTTTAAACCGTGCTTTATCTGAAATCAAATTTTTAACGGTTCAAAATGTTCAAATGTGTGTGAAATCTTATGGGACTTAACTGCTAAGGTCATGAGTCCCTAAGCTTACACACTACTTAAGCTAAATTATCCTAAGGACAAGGACACACACACCCATGCCCGAGGGAGAACTCGAACCACCGCTGGGACCAGCTGCACATTCCATGACTGCAGCGCTTTTAACGGTTTTATTGAAAACGTGTTCTCCAGAATACTGAACCCTTTTTTGGACCAAGGTAAGTGAATTTTGGTCTTTATGTAGATTGTCCTTATTACTAGTATTGATACTCTATATTGACATATTGGTTGGGAGTATACAGACATATTAATTGCAACAAATTTTATTAAGGAATAAATGTACTGAGAAGCAGTGGTTAGAATATCGTGGTACTTGAACAGGTTTTTACATGATGATTTTGAATTTATGCAACAAACGAGTCTTAATACACTCTTTTGCTCTCTAAAACGTTTGCTCCGTTTGACGAGTTACCCCAAAATATGATACCATATGACGTTATAGAATGAAAGCAAACAAACTATGCTAGATTTTATATGTCTACGTCTTCTACATCTGACATCATTCACATTGCAAATATAGCCTTTTTAGGAGCTGCAGCAATTCTGTGCTATGCTCTTCCCAGCTGAATTTATTATCAAGTTGTAATCCCAGAAATTAAACACTGTTCACCTCTTCCATCTGCGTGTTTTCATGTAATACACAAGCGCTGAAAGGAAATCTCTTACAGCCTTTGAAATGCATATAGGTGGTCTTTCCATAGTTTAATGATAGTGAATCGTGAATTAGCTTTAATGGAAGTAAAAGAGGAGAACAGAATGAGATTTTCACTCTGCAGCCGGGTGTGTGCTGATATGAAACTTCCTGGAAGATTAAAAGTGTGTGCCGGACCGAGACTCGAACTCGGGACCTTTGCTTTTAGCGGGCAAGTGCTCTACCAATGGAGCTACCCAAGCACGACTCACTCCCCCTCCTCACAGCTTTACTTCTGCCAGTATCTCGTCTCCTACCTTCCAAACTTTACAGAAGCTCTTCTGCGAACCCTGCAGAACTAGCACCCCTGAAAGAAAGGATATTGCGGAGACATGGCTTAGCCACAGCCTGGGAGATGTTTCCAGAATGAGATTTTCACTCTGCAGCGGGGTGTGCGCTGATATGAAACTTACTGGCAGATTAAAACTGTGTGCCGGACCGAGACTATAACTCGGGACCTTTGCCTTTCGTGGGCAAGTGCTCTACCCGAGTTCGAGTCTCGGTACGGCACCACAGTTTTAATCTGCCAGGAAGTTTCAAAAGAGGAGAAGATGAACAGAGACAGGGGGAGGAGGAGGTGGACACGATGATGGAGATGGACAGACAGTGTGAGAGGGTGGATGGGGGGGGGGGGGGAGGAGATTAACTAATAGAAGATCGGAATTAATACATACCCGGCCAACACCATACGTTCAGCTAGATGTGAATAAAAAAGTATTTTTCAAAATATAGCGCTTGCTCCAGTTCGGGAAAGTCAAAAGTGAACTGGCAGTGGAGGAGGCCGAGAGGTACCTGTAGTCGGGAAGCGCCTCCACCTTGTCCACACACAGCCCCAGCGTGACCTACGGCTGAGGCGACCGATGCTGGACTGTCGGCTACGGCTTCCCGCGCCCCGGGCGGTGGGCCGTACCTTCTGCGTTGTCAGGGCTACGCTACCCCACAACAATGGCACTACTCCGCCTTAGGTCAAAGGGCTCGGCCGTGTCCCGCTGACGGCTCTTTTGTTCTGTACGACCTCACGCGACCCCAGCTGGCGTTCTGACTTTTTCACCCGCACAACCGACTGCTGCACAGTTAAAATTTGATGACGCCGCACACGTAGCCGCCGGCCCTGCGGGACTGCTACCGCTGCTAAACTCTACTCGGCTGTATTTCTCAGTTTCTCGGTTTCTTCTGTAATGATAGGTGTCCCTCAGCGCCTGATTACTGACTTCAGTGCCATCAGCGCGTCTATGTAAATGAACGTGACGTAGCGGTTTGTAAAACGATTATGGAACCCTTTTGTGCTTCAGATGTAACTTAGGGAATACTCTCTTGTATTTAAACAATTGTACAATTTTGCTGTGTAGCGAAAAATTTAAAGAACTGTTCATTGTATAGAGCAAATTTTTTTAACGTCATTCGCGAAGTCACAGAAAGAGTTGTAGCGAAAAAGAAATATCAATGTTTGCAGCGAAATTTTTATCGAAAAGTAGCTGATTGACAGTAGTTTCGACCCATTTTTCTGTTCCAGAACAGGTACCTTGAAATTAAACTGCCTTTTCGGACACAGGTATCAGATAAAAGAGTATTTGCTGTTTTTGTTTTTCTTTCTTTCTTTCTTTCTTTTTTTTGTGGGAAAATGTTGCTAAGAGTTATGTATCACTTCATTTGACATCGAATCAAGTTATATGAGGCACCTAATGTGTCGTCCTTTTAACGTGAATATTCTGAGGATCCATCCCAACGAATCTTTATTAATGGAGATGATCAATACAAATTATTACCTTATGTTCTTCTTAGAGCTTCTCTGCGGTCCAGATGCGGCCCACTACGAAATCCAACTCTTGCGTAATCTCCTCGTTTCCCAGTACCACTTGCACCTTCAGAACTTAAAAGTTCTCTTTACACATCTTGCAACTTTTTCACATGGTTCAATGCTTTTCCTAGGTCGACGAAGCCTATAGCTGTGATTTGATTTTTCTTAAGTCTTGCTTCCATTATAGAGCGCAGCTTCGGAACAACTCCTTGGTGGCTTTGAAACGTCCCCTTACAAAAATTATACAAGACTGTGCTTAAACTGACACACAATATTTTCTTAGCGCAACGCAATCCCTACAAAAGAATGGCCCTGACTAACATTAACCTATACCTTTCACAAATCACTTACCTCACAGAAATCTTCGTTACTCGAACTACTGCAATACAGCGAGCGCCACTACTGCCAGCTAAATAAAAGATTCAAACTACGGAAGGTACTAACTATTGATAGGCATTGTTAGCAAATGAAAGATTTTAACAGAGAACAAACAATGTATTTACCTTAATAGTCATAATATATATAACAGTTTATGATATACATTGTTACACATCTACTGTTTCTGATGGACACACCTCCAGATTATCCATTCTCAAAAATCCGCCGTCTCACTTCCCCACATCCACCACTGCTGGCGGCTCACCTCTAACTGCGCAACGCTACGCGCTGTTAACAGCCAACAGCCCAACACTACAATCGCGAGTATTACAACAATGCCAACCAGCAACTGACTGCACACAGTACAGCCAGTGATTTTCATACAGGCGCTACGTGGCGTTACCAATACAAAAAACCTAAACAGCCTACTTACAGCTTTACCGTTCATAATAATCAACTTATCGTCGTCTAACAGATTAATTTTCAGCTATATTCTACCACATCCTAATTTTGTCAGCGACTTGGAATCATAAACTGTTAAGCTGATGGCGCAATAATTCTCGCAGTTATCTGCCCTTGATATCAGGGATTCTGTTGATAATATTTTTCTGAAAGTACAATGGTACGTCTGCTGGCTCATAGCTTCTACACACCAACTAGAGTAGTCGTTTGGTTGCCACCACACACAATGATTTTAGAAATTCCGACTGAACGTTATCTTCCGCTCCCTGCCCCCATCTCCACTATTTGATCCTAAGTTCCATTAAACTCTGAGTAATACCCTATGTACTTGAAAGTAGCCGTACCGCACTAGCTATCAAGTCTCACCGTGACGTTTTGAAATGTACCGACCAGACTTATGCATCACTTGGCGAGAGTAGTTTGGACTAGGAAATACTCTCTATGATACTACAACGGAGTTGCGCTCTACGGCTCCGTAGTTTTGGTACACTACATAAATGGCGTAATGAATGGTAGGATTCCCGGTAGTGTTGGTAGCATTGGTAGGAAAAAGAAACATAAATGAATGAGTAAGAGGGAAAATGGGAGCCGACTTTCTCTTTGTATCTTTGTTTGTTTCGAGGTTTGTTTTGAAGAACCGCACATCTTTCAGTGTTAGTGCATTCTCTAATTTATATCCTTACAGAATATAAATTCAGTTTTATAAGTAATAAAAATTATTTGATCACATAACTTCTGCTCTTTTATGTGACCAAGGCAATTACTTTTGATAAAAATAGAGTTTACTTACACCAACATAAAAAATACGTATATAATTTTTGTTATTTTATACTCAATAGAACATTGGTCATTATTATGAAAGGCAAGAGTTTCGTGTCATTACATAAAAGCGCGAAAGTTCTTTATGAATAAATGAAACAATGTTTTATATAATTTTAACGAAGAATTGAAGCATGTTTGATACATTTTTGTTTTGCGTCTTTTTTTAGTTTCACTTTACAGATCAACAATCCTGGAATAAAACCTGAATTAATCATTGACAATTTCAGTTTTGCTATAAATACTGTTGGCTTTTAAGTAACAGGAAGGAGCGTTACTACATAAAACAAAAATGTTCTGTGTTTTACCCGGCACTTTATGTATATCCTCGCTCACTGCTTCCTGTTATGGTGGAATCTAGTGTGGCACTGATCGCATTCGTAAAGAAAGCGATCGCTATGAGGTAACGCCCTGTATGTATACAACACACCTAACAGACAAGTAACGTGCATTGGGCGTCACCTGACCGAAGCTACTAGGAAAAATATCGTAGCCTACCCTTACTTATGACAGTCTATGGTAGCCTACGGTAGTTTTACAACTGTGTGGTTTAAGTGGGTGTGACAGTATGTCTCGCAATTCACTTTGCTTCACAAGTAAAGGGACAGTATTCGTATATAATTTCTGCACTTTTCGTAATGGTCTTGGTATTAAGCTAAGAAACATAATTACTTTCATATATATTCCATGCAATTAATACGTATTTAAATACTATTTGACATCGTTATAATTGTCATCCGATCAATAATTTAGTTTATGGCATGACAAACTCACAAAATGGCTTAATTGCTCAAAGTGTACTGGTGTAACTTAAGAATCTTATTAAAGAAAGGCATTTAGGCTAAATATTTTCGTACATTTATGGAGTCTAATCTTCCTAAGTTGAGTAAAATAATGTCAGCACTGATCGCGAAAGTTGACGTTCTACAATAGCTATAGTACACTCCTGGAAATGGAAAAAAGAACACATTGACACCGGTGTGTCAGACCCACCATACTTGCTCCGGACACTGCGAGAGGGCTGTACAAGCAATGATCACACGCACGTCACAGCCGACACACCAGGAACCGCGGTGTTGGCCGTCGAATGGCGCTAGCTGCGCAGCATTTGTGCACCGCCGCCGTCAGTGTCAGCCAGTTTGCCGTGGCATACGGAGCTCCATCGCAGTCTTTAACACTGGTAGCATGCCACGACAGCGTGGACGTGAACCGTATGTGCAGTTGACGGACTTTGAGCGAGGGCGTATAGTAGGCATGCGGGAGGCCGGGTGGACGTACCGCCGAATTGCTCAACACGTGGGGCGTGAGGTCTCCACAGTACATCGATGTTGTCGCCAGTGGTCGGCGGAAGGTGCACGTGCCCGTCGACCTGGGACCGGACCGCAGCGACGCACGGATGCACGCTAAGATCGTAGGATCCTACGCAGTGCCGTAGGGGACCGCACCGCCACTTCCCAGCAAATTAGGGACAATTTTGCTCCTGGGGTATCGGCGAGGACCATTCGCAACCGTCTCCATGAAGCTGGGCTACGGTCCCGCACACCGTTAGGCCGTCTTCCGCTCAAGCCCCAACATCGTGCAGCCCGCCTCCAGTGGTGTCGCGACAGGCGTGAATGGAGGGACGAATGGAGACGTGTCGTCTTCAGCGATGAGAGTCGCTTCTGCTTTGGTGCCAATGATGGTCGTATGCGTGTTTGGCGCCGTGCAGGTGAGCGCCACAATCAGGACTGCATATGACCGAGGCACACAGGGCCAACACCTGGCATCATGGTGTGGGGAGCGATCTCCTACACTGGCCGTACACCTCTGGTGATCGTCGAGGGGACACTGAATAGTGCACGGTACATCCAAACCGTCATCGAAGCCATCGTTCTACTATTCCTAGACCGGCAAGAGAACTTGCTGTTCCAACAGGGCAATGCACGTCCGCATGTATCCCGTGCCACCCAACGTGCTCTAGAAGGTGTAAGTCAACTACCCTGGCCAGCAAGATCTCCGGATCTGTCCCCCATTGAGCATGTTTGGGACTGGATGAAGCGTCGTCTCACGCGGTCTGCACGTCCAGCACGAACGCTGGTCCAACTGAGGCGCCAGGGCATGGCAAGCCGTTCCACAGGACTACATCCAGCATCTCTACGATCGTCTCCATGGGAGAATAGCAGCCTGCATTGCTGCGAAAGGTGGATATACACTGTACTAGTGCCGACATTGTGCATGCTCTGTTGCCTGTGTCTATGTGCCTGTGGTTCTGTCAGTGTGATCATGTGATGTATCTGACCCCAGGAATGTGTCAATAAAGTTTCCCCTTCCTGGGACAATGAATTCACGGTGTTCTTATTTCAATTTCCAGGAGTGTATCTTTTTCTCTTCTTCTTTACAGATTTTTGTTAAGATGGCTGGAAAGCAATAGGGAAAATGGTCTCCAGAAAATGTGATACACGAATTGGATGATTTTAAAGAAACGGAAGTAAATCTGAACGAATGTAGCACAACATATGAAATACGAAGGAAAACGTTTCTGAGGCATTTTGGAGGGGAAGTTTTTGGGGAATCGAACATGGCAACAACGGGACGGTGAATGGGAGACAAACAGCGTTACTACTTTAAGGTGAAGAAGAACTGGTTCATGTAATTTTAGAGTTCTTAGAGAACCTGCTCAGTCGTACTAGAAGTCACTTCAGGATGTTAGCTTTCGAATAATTGAGGCTAATTGTCATCTTGATATTCAATTCTGGAAAAGAGAATGAAATAGCTGTTAAGAAACGGTTGTACTCTTTTGCGAAACGGCATACCACACTAACTTTACGGCAGCCTGATAGTGTGTATTATTAGGGCTTGAGGTTTTAATAGAGAAAATGTGAACAAAGTTTTCGATATTCTGGATAAAAAGTTGTATACCAGCATAAATGAAATAAACTGAGGATTTTCTTTGGTGAAGAATCGAATTTCTCAATTTCAGGGGTTAGTGTTTCCACTTCCAACCGAGGAAATAACACCGTTAATGTCTGTTGTACAAGTGCTGGGGGTAATTATGTGCTTCCCATGATGATATGTAAGAAGCTTAGGATTCATCATTCCCTGAAAAGTTGTGCACAACCTGGAGCTCTTGTGGAAATTTCTGACTCTGGTTATATTAATAATGAGCTCTTCAATAAATACACTATCGCAAAGAAATCGCAACACCAAGGGCGTGTTGTGCGACATGTGAAAGTTGCTAGGCATCTTTCAGTATCTGAAAGATGATGTCTGAAGATTTCGCAATAGTCGCATAAGAGTGGTGCTAGAAGTGTCACTATGAGGTGTGTCACTATGAGGACGCAAATCAGGTTTGCTTGGAATACACGCTGTAACCCCCGTGAGCGTTAGTTACCTCTGTAAATGGTGAGCTGATGTTAGTCAAGAATGTGTTTAAGGCGACACTGACGTCATTATCAACACCTCATTCAGTTTGAAGGAGGTTGTGTTATAAGGCTACGAGAAGCTTGATGCTACTTCTGCGATACTGCAGAAAGACTTGGCAGGAATGCAGCCACTGTACACGACTGCTGGCAGCGGTGGTCACGAGAGTGTACTGTCACAAGAAAACCGGACTCCGGTGGGTCCCGTGGTACTATCCAGAGGGAAGGCCATCGTGTTCAGCGTATGGCTCTGACGCATCGTATTGCATCTGCAGCAGCAATGTGAGCAGCAGTTGGCTGCACAGTGACGCAACAAACTGTTACAAATTGGCTTCTTCGAGACAGGTCCAAGCCAGATGCCTTGTAGCATGCATTCCACTGGCCCCAAACCACCACAGCTTAGTACTGCGGTGTTGTCAAGCGAGAACTCATTGGAGGGCACGCAGTAGGTCTGCTATGTGTGTTTCTAGTGAAAGTTGGTTGTGCCTCGATGCCAGTTTATTACAAGAAGGCAACGTGAGCGCCTGCAACCAATCTGCCTGCGTGCTAGACACACTTTACCAAAGCCTGGAATTATGGTGTGGAATACTATGTCATATGAGAGCAGGAGCAGTCTCATGGTTATCCCACGTAGTTCTGTATGTCAATTGGTGACTCAGCCTGTTGAGCCGCCAATAATATCCTGTTTTTCAACAGGATATCTCTCACCCACTTACCACTGTTGCAACTTTCGCTCGTTCTCTGCTTTGTTATTGCTCGCGTAGCAATTAATATATGAGATGAAATATGTTGCTACGAAAAGAGCCCTGAAATACTTTCTTGGGATGCTGTGCTGTGACTTTCTTTGGATGATTAATTTTCAACAATACAAAATATATTATGTTCTTATTATTCTGGATCTGGCTTTCTAATAAAGGAACATTGTTTCGTTACTGTAACTCGCTATTAAGTTCAACATACCTTCCTTGATTTACAGTTATTGAAAAGGTCACTGAAAATTATTTCGTTTTCAATATTGATGTTACAGTACGCATTGTTTGTTCAACATCAAAATTTTACAGTGGATATTTGTTAGCAGTAAAACACCAATAAGTACCACGACTAACACGAGAACATGAGACTATTACCAGAGAAAAAATGTTTTTACTATAATGTTTGCCAGACCAGAACTACGGACAGCAAGATTTCTTTTACGTCATCAAGGTAAATTATCTTTTTGCACTGTTAATAATATATCATCGGCAGCCCGCGTCCACGTGTAAAACACATCATAAAATCTGCTGCTCTGCTCTGCAATCCCGAAAGCTGAAAGAAATAATTTTAGTTCACTATTACCTGTCCGCTTCTTTGCGTTATGATTGATTTCATTTAATGCAGTTTGAATGCGCCGCGGCAGCAGCTTGTTCATTCGTAGCGCAGCTCTGCACCACGAATAATATTTAAATAGCTGTAAATGTCTTAAAAGGATGGGATAAAATACCAGGCAAGCTTATTACAAATCATAATGCACGTTTTCACTAAGTAACTCTATTCAGAACATTTAGACAGATTAAATTATTACACACCTTTAAAAAACTGTACCTAATGGCGTCCTTCTTTCATTCTTGACAAAAGAATGCTACACAAGCATACAATAAAGAGTCACAGGCTCTTCCTACCCACGTAACTCCAAGAGGACGACAGAGAAATTAATGCTCGGTCACTACTATTTATACTCGTTGTGACATATTCTGATATTTAATAAGTATCGTCTGTGGCGGTTTCAGTATTCGCCGACACAGATATTATCTTTAAGAAAAACCAGCACATAATTTTATACCAGTATAAAACATGAAACATAATTGTTTCTCTTT
This sequence comes from Schistocerca gregaria, assembly GCF_023897955.1. NCBI lineage: Eukaryota > Metazoa > Arthropoda > Insecta > Orthoptera > Acrididae > Schistocerca > Schistocerca gregaria. The sequence continues at coordinate 224,520,262 of NC_064921.1, forward strand.
ATTACATAAAGTTCACAGAACCGTTGTCCATGCAATTACGATCATCCAGTTCAATTACTCTTTTCTCCTTTCTTACGACATATAATACACTCCTGGAAATGGAAAAAAGAACACATTGACACCGGTGTGACAGACCCACCATACTTACTCCGGACACTGCGAGAGGGCTGTACAAGCAATGATCACACGCACGGCACAGCGGACACACCAGGAACCGCGGTGTTGGCCGTCGAATGGCGCTAGCTGCGCAGCATTTGTGCACCGCCGCCGTCAGTGTCAGCCAGTTTGCCGTGGCATACGGAGCTCCATCGCAGTCTTTAACACTGGTAGCATGCCGCGACAGCGTGGACGTGAACCGTATGTGCAGTTGACGGACTTTGAGCAAGGGCGTATAGTGGGCATGCAGGAGGCCGGGTGGACGTACCGCCGAATTGCTCAACACGTGGGGCGTGAGGTCTCCACAGTACATCGATGTTGTCGCCAGTGGTCGGCAGAAGGTGCACGTGCCCGTCGACCTGGGATCGGACCGCAGCGACGCACGGATGCACGCCAAGACCGTAGGATACTACGCAGTGCCGTAGGGGACCGCACCGCCACTTCCCAGCAAATTAGGGACACTGTTGCTCCTGGGGTATCGGCGAGGACCATTCGCAACCGTCTCCATGAAGCTGGGCTACGGTCCCGCACACCGTTAGGCCGTCTTCCGCTCACGCCCCAACATCGTGCAGCCCGCCTCCAGTGGTGTCGCGACAGGCGTGAATGGAGGGACGAATGGAGACGTGTCGTCTTCAGCGATGAGAGTCGCTTCTGCCTTGGTGCCAATGATGGTCGTATGCGTGTTTGGCGCCGTGCAGGTGAGCGCCACAATCAGGACTGCATATGACCGAGGCACACAGGGCCAACACCCGGCATTATGGTGTGGGGAGCGATCTCCTACACTGGCCGTACACCTCTGGTGATCGTCGATGGGACACTGAATAGCGCACGGTACATCCAACCCGTCATCGAACCCATCGTTCTACCATTCCAAGACCGGCAAGGGAACTTGCTGTTCCAACAGGACAATGCACATCCGCATGTATCCCGTGCCACCCAACGAGCTCTAGAAGGTGTAAGTCAACTACCCTGGCCAGCAAGATCTCCGGATCTGTCCCCCATTGAGCATGTTTGGGACTGGATGAAGCGTCGTCTCATGCGGTCTGCACGTCCAGCACGAACGCTGGTCCAACTGAGGCGCCAGGTGGAAATGGCATGGCAAGCCGTTCCACAGGACTACATCCAGCATCTCTACGATCGTCTCCATGGGAGAATAGCAGCCTGCATTGCTGCGAAAGGTGGATATACACTGTACTAGTGCCGACATTGTGCATGCTCAGTTGCCTGTGTCTATGTGCCTGTGGTTCTGTCAGTGTGATCATGTGATGTATCTGACCCCAGGAATGTATCAATAAAGTTTCCCCTTCCTGGGACAATGTATTCACGGTGTTCTTATTTCAATTTCCAGGAGTGTATGTGTTTTGCTAGGAACGTTACAAACACCACATGCTCTATGGAGTCTCGACATGGTGCCTTAGCTTGCTCGATCACCAGATCTATCCCCATTCGAAACACATATGGGACATCATTGAACGACAACTCCAGCGACATTCACAAACAGCATTAACCATCCCTGTACTGGCTAACCAGGTGCAACAGTCACGAAACTCCATCTCACAGACAGGCATCCGGGAACTGGACAACACAATATATCCACGTTTGCATGCTTGCATTCAACATTCTGGAGGTTACACCGGTTATTAATGTATCAGCATTTCACGTTTGCAATGGCTTATCTCGCTCTTACATTAAACTGTGTTCTTGCAACGTTTATCACTCAAATATGTTTTCTAGGCGAATGTATCCCCGAAATTTCATTACTTTACATTAATCATTTTTTGGTGCTGCGGTTTGTTTTCCGTCAGTGCGGCAATGTAAAAACATCATCAAAGAAAAAAGGTTCTTGCGTTGGATGGCCACTCTACGCACTCCTAACATCCTGAAGCCGTTAAACTTGCGAGGTCACTTGGTGTTTTACTCTTACAACTTGCGGGGCACACACTGTTGCAGCCCATCGACGTGACAATATTTAAGCCACTGCAAACTTATCATAAAGGAGCGCTGTGTAAATGGTTGCTAGCTAATGATCCAAATGTAACTCAGTTCGATGTTTGTTCTCCGCTTTCCGACAGCCGAGCAGTGACTTTGTTTTCACATAGAATGGAATCTGGTCCGTAGATCGAAAAATATTTTCCGTTGCTCACTTTGTTCCAGCCATTCACATACGCAACCCAGATCAACCTGAAGAGATGCGTATATGCTTACTACTTCCCAATGACAATATTAGTAATGGACGTCAGTAAGCTGAAGTAGGTCTCCCCGAGGGGCGTGAAGTTAGGTAGGGCATGCAGAATGTGCAATGGGCGCCAGCCCTGTATATTAGGAGCCAGCAGAAAAACAATTAAAATATTACTTTTATTGTTATCAATTTTAAAAGTGACCGTAAATATTAAAATACACTCCCGGAAATTGAAATAAGAACACCGTGAATTCATTGTCCCAGGAAGGGGAAACTTTATTGACACATTCCTGGGGTCAGATACATCACATGATCACACTGACAGAACCACAGGCACATAGACACAGGCAACAGAGCATGCACAATGTCGGCACTAGTACAGTGTATATCCACCTTTCGCAGCAATGCAGACTGCTATTCTCCCATGGAGACGATCGTAGAGATGCTGGATGTAGTCCTGTGGAACGGCTTGCCATGCCATTTCCACCTGGCGCCTCAGTTAGACCAGCGTTCGTGCTGGACGTGCAGACCGCGTGAGACGACGCTTCATCCAGTCCCAAACATGCTCAATGGGGGACAGATCCGGAGATCTTGCTGGCCAGGGTAGTTGACTTACACCTTCTAGAGCACGTTGGGTGGCACGGGATACATGCGGACGTGCATTGTCCTGTTGGAACAGTAAGTTCCCTTGCCGGTCTAGGAATGGTAGAACGATGGGGTCGATGACGGTTTGGATGTACCGTGCACTATTCAGTGTCCCCTCGACGATCACCAGAGGTGTACGGCCAGTGTAGGAGATCGCTCCCCACACCATGATGCCGGGTGTTGGCCCTGTGTGCCTCGGTCGTATGCAGTCCTGATTGTGGCGCTCACCTGCACGGCGCCAAACACGCATACGACCATCATTGGCACCAAGGCAGAAGCGATTCTCATCGCTGAAGACGACACGTCTCCATTCGTCCCTCCATTCACGCCTGTCGCGAAACCACTGGAGGCGGGCTGCACGTTGTTGGGGCGTGAGCGGAAGACGGCCTAACGGTGTGCGGGACAGTAGCCCAGCTTCATGGAGACGGTTGCGAATGGTCCTCGGCGATACCCCAGGAGCAACAGTGTCCCTAATTTGCTGGGAAGTGGCGGTGCGGTCCCCTACGGCACTGCGTAGGATCCTACGGTCTTGGCGTGCATCCGTGCGTCGCTGCGGTCGGGTCCCAGGTCGACGGGCACGTGCACCTTCCGCCGACCACTGGCGACAACATTTATTTACTGTGGAGACCTCACGCCCTACGTGTTGAGCAATTCGGCGGTACGTCCACCCGGCCTCCCGCATGCCCACTATACGCCCTCGCTCAAAGTCCGTCAATTGCACATACGGTTCACGTTCACGCTGTCGCGGCATGCTACCAGTGTTAAAGACTGCGATGGAGCTCCGTATGCCACGACAAACTGGCTGACACTGACGGCGGCGGTGCACAAATGCTGCGCAGCTAGCGCCATTCGACGGCCAACACCGCGGTTCCTGGTGTGTCCGCTGTGCCGTGCGTGTGTTCATTGCTTGTACAGCCCTCTCGCAGTGTCCGGAGCAAGTATGGTGGGTCTGACACACCGGTGTCAATGTGTTCTTTTTTCCATTTCCAGGAGTGTATATATGAATATAAATAAAGAAATATAGTAGTCGAAATCAGTATAAAAGCATTGATATTTTCAGGAAAATTGACACTTTCGGTTCGAACAGCTGCGCGCAATGTGTATGCAACAGCGTGAAATACAGTATACTGAGTAGTACAGTCAAATGGTATCGTAGGTGATGTCAATAGTACAAGACATCAACGATTCAGTTGGCAGACGGTGGAACTCTTTATTAAGGCAGTGTGGCGTTAGTGTGTGCTGCGTGCCTTTACAGCAGATAGGAAACAGACACAACTGGTGATAGAGCTTGTTGTGTACGTAAACCACGACTGTGACAATGCTACGAGGAAAGCAATTATCGTGTGAAGAAAAAGCAGAAATCGGTACGTACAAGGAAATGGGACTCTCTAATTGTCAAGAAGTTGAACTGTTCAAGTACAGTGCTTTGGCGCACGATACGGACAAAACGGAAAATATGGGCTAAGTGGGAAATTATCTCAGGCATAGAAATGGTTAATTATGCACAAAGTAAGGGCCACAAACCGTTTTTTCTCTCAACTTGTTGTTGATTTTTACATTTGCCAGTAACAGCAAGACGTGTATGACAAATTTTGTCACATGACAACCAGCTCTAACACCCAAACATAAACAGGCTAGACTGAAGTTTGCCGAAAAACATATGTCATGGACTTCAGAATCGGATAAAGTGAACTTCAGAGACGAGAAGAAGTTTAATTGAGATAGGAAGGATGGATTTAAATAGTATTGTCTTGATATGAGAAGAGAGCAGCGGGTAAGAATGATCAGAACTTTCGATGGTGCAAGTGTTACGATTTGGGTGGCCTTCTGAGCTAAAGGCAAGTCGCGCACTGCTTAGCTCAACACTAAAATGATCTCTAACATGAACACTGAGTCGCCAGCGACAGAGATGTGTAGAATGTATGAGGACTTAGCGGACGAAAGTGTATTGTTACAACAAAATAATGCGTGAATTGTATGTTTCTGCTACGGCCAAAAAGTGTTTTTAAGGTAAAAATATAGATGTCATGCCCTGCCTGCATGAAACCCGGATTTGAAAATATTTGGGGAATACTTGCAATGCGTGTTTATCGCAATGAAAGGCAATTAGAGACGTTATATGAGCTGTAAATAGGGACACGAGAAGAGCGGGTGAAAATTTCACTGCAAGAACTACTAACAATAACATAATCAATGCTGTAGAGAATTTTTGAGGTATTTAGGAAGACTGGAGGTTGGACAAAGTACTAACAGTGCAGTAACACAACAGGGCAGTGAGTGCCTTTATACCCATTTCAGTTAAGAAAATGCAAACACTGTATTTTGTTACACGTGTTAAGAAAGAAATTATGTAATTCCATCATGACTGTTTACGTCTTATAAGTATCTAGTACTTTCATAGTTAATTCGATACATGTATGCTTCAGAGATTTAAAACTTACCTGGAAATCTGCCTTTATACCGATTTCGACTACTGTATGATCAGACAAGAGTCAAGATAAACGGCAGTATACACAGAAATGGTTAGATTAAAATGGTTTTGCAGAATCGGTCAGCGTTGAGTTTAGTATAGTTGTAAGAGTGTGTACACAATTCATGTCCTTGCCGTCTCCAGTAAGGTTTGCGAAATGTTCCTCGGTCGTCAGAAAAGGGCAGCGCATGTTAGTTATTATAAAGCAGAATGGCAGCATTAAATTGTATATCAAAATACCACATTTAGGTAGAAAATGATACTTTCTTGATGTGCAGTGTATCTTAGATGATGATATGCACATTTTATCGAAATACTGAACTTCTCGCACTCTTGTTCGACAACAATGTCATTTATCGAATAAGACGTTGTGGTGAAGTAATGACCAGTCGACAGCCATCTCAGTTTCAGACGTGCCCTCTCCGCGACAAGTTAATAACAGTTATATCGTTAAGTGGTGTGATATTTTTCAAACCTCACTTGAATAATTTCAAATTTAACATTTATCTGTGTAGTTTTGTGGAAAAATGAAACCTTTTGAAGTTAAGTACTGTTATCTAAGTGGTGCACAAAAACGAAAGAAGTAGCGAGAATTAGAAAAAGAAACAACCAAACTAGTCACAGCAACATTTTTTTCTGTTCCTTGTGGTACAGCTAGCAGATTGGTTACAAAAGGTTTCAGAGTCACAAGTGAGAGCGCTTCAGAAGCGAAAAGAGGTAAACAGAAATTGTGAAACCCAAAAAGATGTTTGTAACAAAGTCGCCATAAATGTAGCTAAGCCCATAAATATTGCAGACTCTTCAAATGATCGTGCTTATTACCAGTTATATGTAGATTGACTAATAAAACTAAAGAGTTCTTTGTAAGACAAAATCCTCATCAGCCAGTGAATCCATTCCTCATACATGCTAAGTAGGATAAAAGTTAGAAGAAGTTCACGTTGACAGGACAAAGATTTTGGAGAGTCACATAAGAATGACTTCTCCTGAAACCTGTTGGTTTTTTCGAGGACAGAAGTCGTCGTCAACTTGGAGAGAAGGAATTCGAGATTGGAGGTGCCTAACCGAACCTTTATTGCAACACGAAACTAGCTATGCGTATTTGAACGCGTGCGTTGTTTTCAATTCGTGTACACGAAAACCACAGTTGACGCGAGTATGTAGTCAGAACTAAAGAAAAGTGAGAACATACGGAAACAGGTTCTTGAGCGCATTGTGAATGTTAACACTTCAGAAATCCAGTAACGTAACTTTTCGGGGACATTGAAAGTAAATTGGAAAATCAAATAATGGAACTTTTTAGCAATTTCGAATTTCTCGTGAAACACTGTCAGGTCAAAATATACGCAAGACTACCTTAGCCTTTCAATTCAAAATGAGTTAATAAATGTAGTAATGACATTAAAGCTGCCCCATTCTTTTCCATTATGACAGATACAATGCAGGACATTACAAAGAGAAATAAATTGACTGAGATATTTAGATTTGTTACAGTTTCACATGATGTTCCTGGAAAGACTTGTGAAGTAAAAAATAACTACCGACTTTCTGGACTTGCACCGTACGTCTGAGAATGGTTGGGTCGCGTGAAAGGTTCAAATGTGCACTACACGTCAGAGGTTGATACCCAGGTAGCTGACTGTGAGTGGGTTCCACACCAGTTTATTTAATTTTATTATTATTATTATTTTCTACATTAGACCACTCTCCATCCAAACCAGATAACGATAGCTGTAGGTGACCCAGAATCATCAGTGTAAGATCGAAAGAAGTGCCTCCCACAGGTGAGATATTAAAATTCTAATTGCGAACTGCCGAAGCACTCCCAACAAAGTGACAGAGTTTGCTGCAGCGCTCATGAAAAGCAGTGAAGCTCACATAATACAAGGTGCAGACAGCTGGTTGAAACCTGAAGCTGATAGCAGGGCTTTTTGGGGAAGTTTTTGGTTTATATAGAAAGATCGGCAAATGGGAAATGGAGGTGGTGTGTTTGTCGCAGTAGACAAGAAATTCAGATCCACCAAGACAGAAATTGAAGCTGTCTCTGAGATTCTTCGTGCAGGACTCAGCAACTGGTGTGGGCATAAAATGATAATTGGATCCCTCTATCGCGCACCAGACTCAACACCTGATGTACCCGAAAACCGTAGAGAAAACCTAAATGCACTTGAACATAAGTTCCGCAATCGTACTGTAATCATTGGTGGAGACTTGAATCACTCAACAATTAATTGGGAAAATTACAGTTTTGTTAGTGGTGAGCGTGATAAGACATCCTGTGAAACAACACCAAATGTCTTCTCTGGAATGTACCTAGATCTAACAGTTAAAAACTCCATTCATGATGGAAACATATTGCATCTAATGGCAACAAACAGACTTTACCTCTTTGAGGATGCCCACAGCGAAACTGGTAATCAGCGACCATGACGCGGTTGTGGCAACACTGATTACCAAAGTACAAAGGACAACTAAACCAGGCAGAAAGATATATATGTTCAATAAAGCAGATAAAAAGTCAGTAGCGTCATACCTCAATGAGCAAGTGTCGTATCTCAGTGAGGAACTTGAAACTTCTAGCGTTGGGAAGTAACATGTAGAGGTAGTAGGGCTCAAATTTAAAAGAATAATTGATCACGCACTGGATAGATATGTACCCAGCAGAACAGTCCATAATGGGAGGGCACTTCCATAGCATATAATCACTGTAAAGAAACTTATGAAGAAGCAGAGATTACCGCATAATAGGTGTAACACAAATCGTAGAGCTGTATATAGAGAGATGCTGAATGAAACCTGTTTGACCTTGTATGCTGAATTTGCGGCTGAATTACCCCTCTTCTGTCTATAATCTATCGTAGATCCCTTCAACAAAAATCCGTGCCAAGTTCCTGGGAAAAAGCAAAGGTCACAATCGTCTACAAGAACGATAGTAGAAGTGATGCACAAAACTACCGTCCAGTGTCCTTAGAACATATTATGAGCTAAAAAGTAATGAAGTGTCTTGAACAGAGGAGCGTCCTCAATGCCACCCAGCATGGATTCCGAAAACGTCGATCATGTGAAACCCAACTTTCTCACATTACATACTGGAAGCTTGAAACATCTCCTTAGAATTATACACGACTGTGCTTATACTGACACACAATATTTTTTAGCGCAACGCAATCTGACTTTCAAAAATCCCTATTACGAATGGCCCTGACTAACATTAATCTATACCTTTCACAAATAACTTACCTCACCAAAAATCTTCGTTACTCGAACTACTGCAATACAGCGAGCGCCACTACTGCCAGCTAAATAAAAGATTCAAACTACTGAAGGCACTAACTACTGATAGGCATAGTTAGCGAATGAAAGATTTTAATAGAGAACAAACAATGTATTTACCTTAATAGTCATAATATATATAGCAGTTCATGACATCCATTCTTACAAATTTCAAAAGTCCGCCATCTCTCTCCCCACGTCCACCACGGCTGGCGGCTCACCTCCAACTGCGCAACGCTACGCGCTGTTAGCATCCAGCTGCCGCTGCCCGACACTACAATGGCAGAGAACAATGCAAACTAACCACAGACTGCGCACAGCACAGCCAGTGATTTTTCATACAGAGCGCTATGTGGCGTTACCAATAAGAAAACCTAAACAGCCTACTTACAAGCTTTGGATCAATCAGGTGATAGCTTGATTTTCGAAAAAGCATTTGACTCAGTACCACATCTACACTTATTGTCAAAAATTCAGAGGTATGGGTTATCAAGTGAAAAACTGTGATTGGACTGAGGACCTTTTGGCACACAATATCAACCCCAGACTTTTTGCAGATCATGCAGTTACCGCTGATGTCCGTAGGAAGCTGGATAAATATTCAGTCTGATTTTCATAAGATTTCAATGTGGTACAAAAATTGGCAGCTTGCATTAATTTTTCAGAAATGTAAAATAACCTCGTCCATCCCGGATTCGAAAAGCCTGCCATCGCTTTAAGTCTGATTAATAATCAACACTGGCGGTCGAAGACTTCCAGCATAACACGTCAGTCGCATTCTGCCAATGGCGGAGCAGCGGACAGAAGTTCAGGGTACTCTCTTGTCCTTGTGGTGGGAACCAACTGCCCATATAGGCAGAAGAATCAGCAAAGATCAACGGCAGGAGAGCGCAGAAGGCAATTAAAGACACATAGCGTGTATCCGCAGGACATGTGGCCTGTAACTGAGAAAGGGTCATGATGACCTCTCCATTGGCAAAAGACTCCGGAATAGTCTCCCATTCGGATTTAGGTGAGGGGCTGCCAAAACGGAGGTGACCATGAGAAAAAGACTGAACAACTAACGGAAGGATAATGTTCTTCGAGCCGGGGCGTGGAATGTCAGAAGCTTGAACGTGGTAGGGAAGCCATAAAATCCGAAAAGCGAAGTGCAAAGGGTCACTCTAGATATAGTAGGGGACAGTGAAGTGAAATGGAAAGAAGGCAAGGATTTCTGGTCAGATAAGTACAGGATCACATCATCAGCAGCAGAAAATGGTATACCGGGAGTGGTGTTCGTTAAGACAAGGAAGGTAGGGCAGAGAATGTGTTACTGTGAACGGTTCAGTGATGGGATTGGTATCAGAATCGACAGCAAACCAACATTGACAACGTTGCAAGGTGAAGAAGAAGAGAGAGAGAAAGTATATGAGGATATTGAAGGGTAATACAATACGTAAAGGGAGACGAAAAGTCATGGAGGACTCGATTGCAGTTGTACGGGAAGGCGCAGAAAAAAAGGTTACAGGAAAATATGGACTTGGGACAAGAAATGAGAGAGGAGATAGACTAATTGAGTTCTGTGATAAATTTCAGCCAGTGATAGAGAATATTCTGCTCAAGAATCACAACAGGAGGAGGTATAATTGGAAAAGGCCGGGTGACACGGGAAGATTTCAGTTAGTTTACATCTTGGACAAGTAGAGATTCCGAAATCAGGTACTGGATTGTCAGGTATACCCTAGAGCAGATACAGAATCAGATCACAATATAGCAGTGCTGAAGAGTAGGCTGAAGTTAAAGAGATTAGTCAGTAAGAATCCATACGCAAAGGAGATACCGAAGTACTAAGGAATGTCGAGATAAGCTTCAAGCTCTCTAAGACTATACATACAGCAATAAGGAATAGTTCAGTAGGCAGTACAGTTGAAGGGCATTGGACATCTCTAGAAAGGCAATCATAGAGGTTGGAAAGGAAACTTAGCTACAAAGGAGGTAGCTGCGATGAAGCCATACTTCTACTGATCGGTGAAAGAAGGAAGTACAAAAATGTTCAGAGAAATTCACCAATACTGAAATGAAGTCTGATGAATGACATAAATAGGAAGTGCAGGGACGTTAACACGAAATGGCTACGTGAAACTTGTGAAGACATCGAAAAAGAAGTGATTGTAGTAAGGAAGGACTCAGCATATAGTAACGTCAAAACAAACTTCGGTGAAATACTTCGGTGAAATTAAAAGCAAGGGCGGTAACATTAATAGTGTAACAGGAATTCCACTGTTAAATGCAAAGAAGAGAGGGATAGGTGGAAAGGTTACGTTGAAGGCCTCTATGGGGGAAATATTTGTCTGATGTGACAGAAGAAGAAACTGGAGTGGATTTAGGAGATATACGGGATTCCAGTATTAGAATCAGAATTTAAGAGAGCTTTGAAGGCCTTCATATCAAATAAGGCAGAATTTCTAAAATCATTGTGGGAAGTGGCAATAAAATGAACATTCACGTTGGTATTTACTGGCGATTAACTATCTTTCGGAAAAATATTACGAATATTGCAAGTGCTGACAAGTGCGAGAATTATCGCACAAGCTTCTTAACAGCTCATGCTATCAAGCGGCTGACAATAAAACACTGAAGTGCCAAAGAAATTGGTACACATGCTTAATATCGTATAGGGTCTCCGCGCGCATGAAGAAGTGAACTGAATCGTCTAAACTGGTTGTAATGAAATAAATAAACCATATGGACAGCTGCAGGAGTTTTATTGTTTCACAACAGTAAATGGTCGTCATCCCACAGACCTCCTACCAAAAGGATGAACATACAAAAGAGGTATGAAATATTACCGGAGGGAACTGACACCATGAATCCTGCAGGGCAGTCCATAAATCCATAAGAGTACGAAGGGGTGGATACATCTTCAGAACAGCACGTTGCAAGTCATCCCAGATATGTTCAATAATATTCATGTCTGGGGCCAGCTGAAGTGTTTAAACGCAGAAAGTGTTCCTGGAGCCACTCTGTAGCAATTCTGGACGTGTGGGGTGTCGCACTGTCCTGCTGGAATTGCTCAAGTCCGTCCGAATGCGCAGTGGACATGCATGGATGCAGTGATCAGACAGGATGCTTAGGTACGTGTCACGTGTCAAAGTCACCTGTCGTATCTAAACGTATCAGAGGTCGCATATCACTCCAACTGCATACGCCCCGCACCATTACCGGACCTTCACCATATTGAACAGTCCTCTGCTAACATGAATGGTCCATAGATTGATGAGGTTGTCTCCATATCCGTACACGTCCATCTGCTCGGTACAATTACAAAAGAGACTCGACCGACAGGGCAACATGTTTCGAGTCATCAACAGTGCAATGTCGGTGTTGACGGGCTCGGGCGAGGCGTAAACTTTGTGTCGTGCATTCTTCGGGTAAAACCTAATTCTGTGATCCATGACAGACTTACTGAACTCAGCCTCCTCAGTATCTAAAGTGAAAGAGCATTGAAAGAAATTAAGGATAAAAAATCTCTTTGGGTTTCAGAGAACGTGTTGAAATTAAGTAATGAACCTGGGACACTAGCAGGAAGAAGCAGAAAAGCAAAGAAAGCACTGCTCATTCAACGGAATCGTCTCTTGAAAGAGTTCTGGTTGAAGTTGCTGTAGATGACTGTATTTTCTTCACTTGTAAGAAAATGTGTTGGAGGATGCGATACGATGCGCAATCTACAGACAATGGGCTCAGGAAACCTGTGCTCGTGTTTTAAAACATGAAAGGGCTTCCAATGTGAGTTTTGTCCATAAGTTAAACGCTGCACATGAACAATGATAAATGTGTTTTCTTGATTTTAATAACAATAATGCCTAATTTTGAATATTTTAATTTTTTTGTTGTGTACCATCTTCAGTGAAATACGTAAGAGCTATGGAGTATACCTTCACTTTCTAAGACAAGTTTTCCACTTATAACCGCATAACGATAGGAAAACTCCACCACAGCCAGTCTCAAGCCTGGATGAGAATGGAGGGGAGGAGTAACACCTAATTAAAAAATCCTTGGCTCACCAGCCCTTGGTCATAGTACCCCGTGAGAGCCCGTTGCTATGGTAACGGTGACTGGCGGAAGAGGCAACCCTGCAAACTAAAGTCCGTGTGGATGAGCAGCTGGTAAACTGGGTAGGCTGGTACTGGCCAGCAGATGGCACCATTATCTACTTGATGCAAAGAGCACACAGTCTTTTTTGATCAAGGGCGGAAAGATATTGCTGTGTTCCAACTTCCATGAGTATTAGATTATTACATCCCTTTTCATACTGAATTAGTCGTCCAATTTCCTCTTACACTTCCTTTACAGCAAGGCTTCGACATCGACGTGTACACCTTAACTATTGATGCTGGCATTGGTTTGTTGTCGATTCTGATTAGAACAAGCTTATCACTAAAGTATTCAAAGTAACTCACTCTCTGTCCTTCCTTACTGTTGACGATGAATCATATTTACATTATACCACTCTCTCCTGCTGTTAATATTACCGTAATCAGGTTGACCAGAAACTCATATCTGTCTTCCATTTCACTTCTCTGAAGACCATTATATCTGGCTACATGGCCTTTCAGACCATAGTGTTCCTGCCCCTTTTGTAGGTGCGACAGGTACCGTGTGACATCCAACCAAGCTGGCTTGCACTGTTGGTTTTCCAACCGGAACCTTACCCATTGCTGTATACAACCTGAGGGAGACGCGGGTGGCTTGGGTAGGCTACGCCGTCAGGAGGCAAAGTCGCTGATTGGCGAGACGGAATGGCATTCTGATGAGGCCCAGGAAGAAGCGACTGCCAAAATTAACACTATATTCCGAATTTATGGACGTGTTATGCGGGTTACTGGGGACGTGATCGTGTCCCTGCTCTATAGGGGTGGACATTACCCTATCACAAGGTGGCTAGCGTCTGTCCAGCTGGCTGCACCACTTGCTGACGCCCTACTTTGCTGACCTCTGCACTCAGCACTGGGCTCGTGACTGAGTTGCATGATCACCGACGTCAGCAGTGTGGAATGGAATGTCGCGGAGGCAGACCCGCAAGAGATGCGCCCACTCCATTGCCGGAAGTGAGCTGCTTTTCCCGGCGTGGGACGAGCAGCCCGTCTCCCGCTAGAGTGGACTGGCAGCCCTGCAGTGCTGTGGCAACAAGTCCAGGGGATGGAATAAGTGCAGAATGTGGGAACTCCAGGGGAGACTGGAACCTGTGGCTGGCAGCTCCATGTTGTCTCCCCGTCTGTCATAGCCCCTGCATCCCCATGGTACTGCTGGACTGATAATGAATTTGCTGTAAAATCAGCTGTTATTTACACCAGATACTAGAGCACTTATTGTGTCAATGCAACACTCGTGGTTACTTCTTTGTTCCGCTCAATGTGTTCATGGTTATCTTCTTCCAGCCTGCTGTCATCACTGTTCAGGATTTTCATGTGAACTGAATAATCAGGATCCTGAATCTAGACTTTTGATATGTCCTGGAGTTTTACAGGGGGTTTTTAAGTAGTGATGAAGTTTGCCTAATCGTGAATAATGTGAACTCAAATCCTGACCCAGACCTTTAATGCGTTTAATTGTGACTAAGCCGCACTATGAAAAGTCAGATTTTAAATAAGAAACATCAGATGTGCTGGAACTCAGCACAGCACTCGTGGCCGCCGCTTAGCGGTCGCGAAGTGGGGCCGAGGCAGTTTCAGGTAATTTTTACAGTCTGCGATAATTTGTGGATTTGTAGTTATAGGTTGACGATGTCCACTATGGACAAACGGTAGTTGCTTTTATTCTGAAGAAGGTTGGGTTATACCGACTGAAACCTTGGTAAATCTAGGTAAACTTTCCAACTGAGGCTGTTGGTTTTTAAAATTAAAAGTAATATTTTTACAGTTGCTGACAGGACCGTGAAAGGTTGAAAATATTTAATTCTCTTTTCCTCTGAACTGTGTCTCGTAGCTCAGGTCGGGGAAATTACTTGTGTGACAGTTAGTGGTTTATATTCACGAAATGCTGGCTTATTTATTAGATCTGCATATTAATAAAATTTGTACAATTTCACGTAACTATGTTGTGTGACATATCAAATTAACTGGCATTGTTTCAGGAATTCAATGTAAGATATGTTATTTATTTGACACCCTACATGCCTTGTGACAAAGTCTACTATTTAGAGGACACCGATGGCTGCCTAGTGAGGAAATCGCCACACTGAAGGAAAAAAAATCCGTGATGTTGCCGAGGATACTGGCGAATGATATGCTCTGGAGGTGGAAATGCCATACCTCACTCACTTGCCTCTGTGTCCAGAGAGCTTAGCTCTGCAAAATGGTTCCATCCGGAAGCTCTTGACAATGCTGGGGAAGAATCAGCGATATATTGTGCACTACACAAATTTCCAGCTATATATCATGTTGGGGATGGAACTTGTTAGTATCACCAACAGAATCTCCTTCAAGCAGGATTTCTGTCTGAAGGAGTTTCTGACGTTAATACCAAATAGATGCCTCTCGTGACTTGTAATTTAGAAAAAGATTCTTACAAGTTAAAGAACAATTCACTTTTCAAAAATACCATGGAAAATGTTAAGAGTATCATGAAATTCATGTAGTTTATCAGTGGGGGTGGGGGTAGTGGTTGTTTTGGTGCTAGAGATTACATCGCCAGACCATATTTCAAGCTGGTCTCCATCTCCTATGGCAACCAGTCACTGTGGAGATGGCCAGGGTTTCAGTGCAGATGATGAAGCCTGTCTATATCGGTATATGTGTACAAGTCCTCTCCGGACTCCACATGTGTCGTTTCCACTATGAGTTTGCAAAAACAGACTTCTCTGATCCCAGGTTTATCTATGTGGATAGAAACAGTTTTATCTGCTGGTTGAAAGGCTGTGGAGCATAAGAAGTATTTAGGTACAATCCCAAAATAGCCACGTGTCTGATGATCCAGCCGATAATCCTTTTAGAATTACGCCCCAAAACAAGAAGTTTATCAACTTAATGAAGAGGCGAACGGATCGCAGATTATGAGGTTGTGGGGTTGAAATCGAAAATTTACACATACCGTGCAAATACAGGTGCCAGCCAGAGGCAGACTAAAGGTGTGCAACGTGCAGGCTCGAAGGCTCTCAGGATCGATGATTACAAAAGGTGACTGCTCAGCGGAGTAGCGCAGCAGCTAATTTTTCGATGGAGAGGAAATGAGGTACATACTGCACTGAACTGAAAGTAGAGCAGCCGCGTCATGTAGGTTCATCTGTGGGGTTAGGATCGGTACCCTACATTGCTCACTGGAGTGACGGAATGTGTGTCCGTGTATTTATTTGCAAATGCTTACTACAAGAATGTGCAAAATAGGTGGGTGAAGGGCTTGCCATAGTTTTATGTGTGTGTGTGTGTGTGTGTGTGTGTGTGTGTGTGTGTGTGTGTGTGTGTGTGTGTGTGTAAGTGTGATTGTGTATGTGGTTTCTTATTCACTTGATGGTGCTAGTCTCCATTTGCCATGTATGTACTGCATATAGAGACAAAAGCACTAATTAAATGTAATTATTGTGTATATTGAAAGATATGTAAATACAACATATATGAAAATCTGAACGAAAATGTAAATACAGCAAAAAATAGATAATTGTTGCATACAAGAAAAATCCTCCGTGTAAATAGCCAACGATTGCAAAGAAAAAGCTGTTAATTAACAAAAAGTAACAGTAACTAGAAAATACACTGTCCGCATAACAAATAGCACTGTAGGAAGAAAAATAAACAACAAATATGTGTAAATAATATATTGCAAAAATGAAATCGTTCATAATAAACTGTCAGTTACTTTGTTGTATCAATGTTATTATTTTCGGAGTACGCCACTAACGAATTATTAATTTGTCAATTACAATCTGGAGTTCTCCCCCCCCCCCCTCCTATGATGCTCATACCTCGAAAGAAGAGGCCTACAGTGTTGAGGTGGGAGAGGGGAGGGTGAGCTCCAATCTTATTGGTCCATACGGTTTCCTTCCATTTTATTGTGCTCCCATAGGCCCAGGGGTTTCCCACCAGTTTTATATAACGTGAGCAGTACCAAGTTACTTCAGGCTTGACTATAAGTAGTCCATTTGCGAAGCTGCATCGGTAGTGCAGGGATTCCCTGGATGACCTTGAATATAAATCACACAATTGACTAAGATGTGTGGAGATTCCTCTGGGTGTCCTTGATCAATTGCTGATGACTCGCCGAGGTGAGTGGAGTGGGGGATGGTCTTGTATAAGTCTTCCAAGTGTGTAACTTGACACTGGAAGTTCCTATCAGTGAGCTTGAGATAAGATCGTCACTGATAACATACCTCTCAGTTACAGCATTATATCGCCAGAGGTGTGGGTTCCCTAACCCCACAAGCACCTGCTAGAATGGACCCTGCTAACATATATTTTACAGCAAATTTTGATTTTATATCGAAATCGAAATTAATGATGTCGTTATTAAATATTTATCTCCTCACACTCAGTTTCATTTTAATGATATTTTCTTACTGCATGTACTTTCCCGTTCTGTTTGCTACTTCTGTGAATAGTTTTATGCACATAGAGAAAACTTTCTCTTCGGTGACTTAACCTGAACATGGTTGTTTTGATGGCCGGAGTGGCCGAGCGGCCCTAGGCGCTTCAGTCTGGAACCGAGCGACCGCTACGGTCACAGGTTCGAATCCTGCCTCGGGCATGGATGTGTGTGATGTCCTTAGGTTAGTTAGGTTTACGTAGTTCTAAGTTCTAGGGGACTGATGACCACAGAAGTTAAGTCCCATAGTGCTCAGAGCCATTTTGATTGTTTTCGGAGTATGTTGAGGGTGGTAGTGGATTTTAGTGTTCCCAACTAAGAGTAAAACCACGGTTGCTGAGATTGGCGCTTACATTTTAGCGTTTAATTTGCAAAAAGGTAAGCAATTACCAGTTTGACTCGTGACAAAGAATCGATTAATTATTGGATTAATTACTCTCTCCTACATCTGAAATACGGATTTCGTAAGAGATGAAGTGTTACTAAAAGCCTGACTGATGTAAAACCACTTCACTTTTTCCTGGTTGTATCAGTAGTCTACAGCTCCACGAACCATCCAACGAGTCGCTCCACTGGAGTGTTCCGACATTCATGTGTGGTCTGGGTGGTTTGATATTTATGTAGAGTAAATAGTTGTAGATGCGTATTTTTTGTTCAGATTTGTATTGGATTTGTTGTAATTGAAGTTCATAATAATAATGATAATAATAATAACAATAATAAATTGCGTTTGAAGGGGGACAACGTTGCAATAGTCCATGTTAAGTTGGTGGAAGTCTACGGCGGCAATACTCTATCATGACACTGGGCTTTGGTGGCACAGACATTTCCAGTGCAGTCCAAGGAGTGTGAATGAACAAGAAGGCCCTCTCTCTGCAAAGAGCCAGGAACTGCTAGAGAAGTGTAGGTTCAGATGCTCGAATAATGGCGTGTCACTATTGAGGCGATAGCGAGAGAGCGAAAATCAGTCTTGGATCAGTTTGCAACATCATGCAGGACATTTTGAACAAAACAAACAGAGGTCGCTGTCCATTGGGTTTCGCGACTGCTCTCACAGGGGAGCTGCGGAGAAGTTGGAGCTGTTTGAGGTCAATCCAGATGACTTTTTTTAGGCACCTAATAACCTTGGACGAGTACTGGGTGCATCACAGTTACACTGAGATAAAGGGGAAAAACAAGCAATAGGCGATACCGAGCGTATTTTGTGTCTGTCATGGTGTGGCGTTCACACGTAATGCTGATGTAGGGCAAACCGTCATAGGTGCATACTACCGAAATATCCTGACAAAGCTACAGTTCGCTGTAAAGACGAAGCGTCACTGGGGGTGTTTTTCATCTACACATTCTACGGGACAGTGATGGATTATCGATTACGGGAGCAATATCGATCGCAGCTCCTATGCATACTTTTCATTGCAACCTATCTTGATGTTACGTCAATTCTGTTTTTGTCACACACAAGACATCAACACAATGTTGCTGATTGTTTACCTATTCTGTACATACCAAACAAACCTCCTGAACTAATATTTTCAGATCTCTGTAAGAAATCCAATAACGTTTTACGCCTACACTTGGTTCGCAAATACATCTGGTGAATTAATATCAACAAAATGTTGAGATACATGAATCTTAATATTATGTTGTATTTAACATTGAAAATATGCCGGTCACGCGAAATATAAGACCAGTTTTGGTATCAGCACAAAAAAGGCATAAAGTACTTTACACAACATGTCGCAGTCATTTTCAATTTCGTAAAAATTGCAATTGTTCCGTTTTGCAAAGAGGGCAGAGGTGTTTGTAGATGGAATACGTGACTCAAATATTGTATCTGACACATTTGTATACATTCAGACTGCAAGTGACGAGTTCTTTTGTGTTAAAAGTGTGGTAAATTAAAATATTGCTTGCCAGCAGACGTCTTACTTCCACTGTATTTCGTTTCCTGACCTCACATCCCTAATCTCGTGGGAACAGGCATGTCTATATGTACATTTTTGAGAGACACCAACACCAGCTCTTTGTAAGATCTCATTGGGGTAGGTCGTGTGACTCACCATTCGTATAATTTTCCTGATTCTTTGCAAAATTAAATTGGCCGCTATGAAATCACATGGTCGACCCTTTGTTATTGAGAGAACACCAATAAACCAGGTACTATGAAGTAATGTTTCTACTTACTGATTAACAACTGGAATATATCACCTTTAACACAAGTGGACCTAGGGACCAATCTCCTGGTATGTTCTGCGACCAATATCATTCACCGCTATAATCGATTAAATGCTTAACTGTACATGGATTTGGGGCACCATAAATTTATGGGGGCTCAGGTTTTCTTTGGTTTTAGACATTCAGAGACATGAAATGCCACAACAGTTAATATGTTGAAGCTTTAGGTGATCAAAATTTGGTTAGGATTCCTTCCTTTTCCCTAGGATCAGGCGATCGTTTCGTGGAGAGCATTTCTGGTATCAGTCTTCTGACTGGTTTAATGGTTTAAAGGGGCCCGCCACTAAATCCTCTCCTGTGCCAACGTTTTCATATTAGAGTAGTACTTGCTACCTATGTCCTCAATTATTTGCTGGGTATATTCCAATCTCTGCCCCTTCTACAGTTTTTACCCTCTCCAGCTTCATATAGTACAATGGAAGTTGTTTCCTGATGTCTTAACAGATGTCTTAACATGCTGCCCCTTTCTCTTGCCAATGTTTTCCTTTTATTCCTGTCCTCTCCGAGAACCTCCTCATTCCTTTCCTTATCGGTCCACCTAATTTTCAACATTAGTCTATAGCACCACGCCTAAAATGTTTCGGTTCTCTTCTTTTCCGGTTTTCCCACGTCCCATGATTATCATACAATTCTGTGCTCCAAACACGTATTCTCAGAAATTTCTTCCTCAAATTGAGACCTATTTTTGATACTAGTAGAGTTCTCGTAGTCTTGAACGCCTTTTTTGTCAGTGCTAATCCGCTTTTAATGTTCTCCTTGCTCCGACCCTCTTGGGTTATTTTGCCGCCCAGGTAGCAGAATTCCTTAATTCACCTGCTTCGTGACCATCAGACCTGATGTTAAGTTTCTTTCTGTTCTCATTTCTGCTACTTCTTATTACCTTCGTCTTTCTTCGATTTACTCTCAATCCATACTCTGTACACATTATAGGGTTCACTCCTTTCAGTAGATCCTGAAATTCTTCTCCACTTTCACTCAGGACAGCAATGTCACCAGCAAATCTTATCATTGATATCTTTTCACCTTGAATTTTCATCCCACCCTTTAACTTTCCTTTTATTTCCGTCATTGCTTGTTAGATGTAATTATTGAACAGTAAGGATGAAAGGCTACATCCTTGTCTTATATTCTTTTCAATCCTAGCGCTTCGTTCTTTTCCAACTCATTTTGTTCCACCTTGTTTCTTGTATATATTGCACATTACCCGACTTTCCCCATAGCTTATCCTTATTTCCTCATAACTTCAAACATCTCGGGCCATTTTACATTGTCGAACGCTTTTTCCATGACGACGAATCCTATGAAAGTACGAAGTCTTGCTTCCATTATCAATCGCAATTTCCGAACAGAGTTCCTGGTGCCTTTACCTATCCTAAATCCAAATTGATAGACATCTAACATGTACTCAGTTTTCTTTTCGATTCTTCGGCCCATTATTCTTGTCTGCAACTTGGATGCAAGAGCTGTTAAAAGTTATTATGCGATAATTCTCGCACTTGTCGGCTCCTGCTGTCCTCAGAACAGTGGGAATGGTATTTTTCGCTACGTCTAATGGTATATCGGCAATCGACTACATTTTACACACAAACGTGAGTAGTTGTTTCGTTGCCATCCATCGATGGGCATCGTGTGTCCTACTGAAGAGTGAATACAAATAGAAGAAACAGCACCAACAACGGTTTTAATGGATGGGACATGATTTGTGCTCTAACTTATAATCGTACGATGACAGAATAAAATGACCGGTTATCAGGCGGATGGCAGACACGACTTACCTCTCTTAGGTTAGCTGAAGATTGTGGCAACAATACGGGCAAGTGAACACAAAGTTTAAACAAAATTGTGTCAAATCACGAAAGCAGCGTGCCCAAATTAAGGGCTTGTTGTTGTTGTGGTCTTCAGTCCTAGGACTGGTTAGATGCAGCTCTCCACGCTACTCTATCCTGTGCAAGCTTCTTCATCTCATAGTACCTACTGCAATCTATATCCTTCTGAATCTGCTTAGTGTATTCATCTCTAGGTCTCTCTCTACGATTTTTACCCTCCACGCTGCCATCCAATATTAAATTTGTGATCCCTTGATGCCTCAGAACATGTCCTACCAACCGATACCTTCTTCTAGTCAAGTTGTGCCACAAAATCCTCTACTCCCCAATCCTATTCAGTACCTCCTCATTAGTTATGTGATCTACCCATCTAATCTTCAGCATTCTTCTGTAGCACCACATTTCGAAAGCTTCTATTCTCTTCTTGTCCAAACTAGTTATCGTCCATGTTTCACTTCCATACATGGCTACACTCCATACATATACTTCAAGAAACGACTTCCTGACACTTAAATCTATCCCCGATTTAGCAAATTTCTCTTCTTCAGAAACGCTTTCCTTGCCATTGCCAGTCTACATTTTATATCCTCTCTACTTCGACCATAATCAGTTATTTTGCTCCCCAAATAGCAAAACTCCTTTACTACTTTAAGTGTCTCATTTCCTAATATAATTCCCTCAGCATCACCCGACTTAATTCGACTACATTCCATTATCCTCGTTTTGCTTTTGTTGATGTTCATCTTATATCCTCCTTTTAAGACGCTGTCCATTCCGTTTAACTGCTCTTCCAAGTCCTTTGCTGTCTCTGACAGAATTACAATGTCATCAGCGAACCTCAAAGTTTTTATTCCTTCTCCATGGATTTTAATACCTACTTCGAATTTTTCTTTCGTTTTCTTTACTGCTCGCTCAATATACAGATCGAATAACATCGGAGAGAGGCTACAACCCTGTCTTACTCCCTTCCCAACCACATCTTCCCTTTCATGTCCCTCGACTCTTATAACTGCCATCTGGTTTCTGTACAAATTGTAAATAGCCTTTCGCTCCCTGTGCTTTACCCCTGCCACCTTCAGAATTTGAAAGTGAGTATTCCAGTCAACACTGTCAAAAGCTTTCTCTAAGTCTACAAATGCTAGAAACGTAGGTTTGCCTTTTCTTAATCTAGCTTCTGAAATATGTTGTATCGTCAGTATTGCCTCACGGGTCCCCATATTTCTACGGAATCCAAACTGATCTTCCCCAAAGTCGGCTTCTACCAGTTTTCCATTCGTCTGTAAAGAATTCGCGTTAGTATTTTGCAGCCATGACTTATTTAAGAGCTAAACGCTGCGAAAGAGGGAGGTCAGTTTTTATAGCGTAGGAGCAGTTGTGAAAACTTGCGACAGTTTGGCTAGGCGCGCACTGGCGATTTTCCGTCGCGCGATTTATTTGTCGCATGAATGAAACATAGTGGCTCGAATAGTAGCGCGCGCATGTGCGACAAAAAAGTAGCGGAGACTTAAAATTTAGACGCAACCAGCCCTATTTCACGCGCGACGCGATTGTCGCAGGTGTGGAATGATTCACAGGCAGTGGCCTGGGCCCGCGCGCACTAGCGACGCGATTTCTCCAAAGTTGGATATCTTTGACACATTGGCTCCGTACGAGCCCACGTCTATCACAGTTAGTGATGGGCTAAACTGCGATTTTCCGATATCAGTGGTTTCTGTGAATGCTACTTTTCAGTATCTGTTATTCTTAACTGTGATTTGTCGCAGTTAAGGACCCTACTTCGTGTATCCCTCCGCCACTGCTATTTCTGCGATTTCTGCCACTTCCGCGATTTCTGCTACTCCTGCGATTTCTGTGACTCCTGCGATTTCTGCGACTTACCATCGTATGAAAAAGTTACATCTGTCCACACAGAAAACTGCATCTCAACAAACCTGTCATTAATAAGTATGTTTTAAGTTTGTTCTTCCGTTGGCTTTAATTATGTATTAAAGAAACAACTGTGAAAATATTAATAGTGTAATTAATATGTAAGTAGCCATACAGTACTGTAGTAGCTCTTGTTTAGAAAATGAATTCTAACATATTGTTATGTTCACAGGTACCCGAACTACATTTCAGTCACTCAGTAAAGTGATAACTCAAAATACCATTGTCAGCAGAACTGCAGAAATTGCCATTGCTATTTAGACCGGTTTCGTTAGACGAGAGGTTAGTTTCTAAGTGTTTCGATGGAGTTAATTACTTCATTGAGATCGTTCTTGCAAATGTGAAATATACGCTATTGAGTGGCTTTCATTACAGCAAATTATATTGCTTGTAATTAGTGACAGCAAAAATTGTTTAATAATCCTTGTGATTTCGCAGACACAGTTCTGACTCTGATTACTGGTTGCTGTACGTATCTATCCACATAAAGGCTGTTGAGAGACTCGTGAAGATTTAAGACAGCTCTTAGAGGATTTTTGCAGTTTAAAAGTGACATAATTGTGAAATAAGTGTGCAGATGAGTGATTAAACTGTGTTTTATTGAAGATGTTGTGCGATTTTAAAGGAATAATAAATGTTAAATACAGTGATTTAATAATGTTAAGCCGTCCTACACCCGAAATTTTCCGCCCCTTACTTATTGGAAAACACTAGTTGGAGGGTGACATGCCGCCCCCCCCCCCCCCCTTTCTCCACAGTCTTGGTGTGACACTGACCTGTACATATCCCGAAGTCTACAATATGCATTTTGAGGCTGTTAATATGAAAGTGGGAAGTACAGATCTTCCAGTTAAATCAGGAATAGCTTAAGTGCATTACTTGAAAGTAACACACGAAAAGCTTACTTATGTAGGTGGTTGTAATGTCGGCAAAAAGTTCCTGTGTGTGAAGTTGCCATGTAGAACACCAGGTGTAAAACTTTTCTCCCGAGTCTTCAACTGAGTGAGAACAAAAATGAGGCATTCATATGACTCAATAATACTGTTTTCATTTCACTACACTTATACAGATGTCTGAGTTCTGCTGTGTTAACATTGCAAAGTCCTGTAGGCATGTGGAGTATTAACCAAAACTGTCATATTGGAAGCAGAATCAAACACATTTGTTATGTTACTTTACATTTCAGGAGAAAAAGGCAATGTTGCTTCTTATTAATATAATACATTCAGAGTCACAGCTGTGTTTGACCAACCATAACTGATGCTGAATGTGGATGTCGTCATATAATATGAAGGGCTTATTTCAATAGTGGTATAAGTCCGTTACCTCCACTTTTCTGTCTATAATGCTTCTGAAATTAATGATCCAAACAAAGGTAAATAAAGGTTTTCTCTAGCAAGAAGCCAATGTTTGAATATTTCTGGTATCTCAACTAAAGATTTGTCAGCATTCATTTAACTTTACGACTTTGTATCTTAAAATGAACAAAAATTGACACTATTGAAATAAGCCCTACATATGCACTCACAGCAAATCGATCTCGTGAGGCACAATGCTCTCATAACGAGGTACGTATTTTGGTCAACAGATGGCACTAGGAAAAGAATGTTAACTGCGCTTTTCACTTGCTACTTGCGACTCTTAGTTGCGATTTGTCACAGAAATCGCAGTTTGACTCGGTAGCGAATAGCGTAGTATGAACTTTGCTCAATAGATGGCACTGCTAACTGCGCTTTTTAGTTGCTACTTGCGTCTCTTAGTTGCGACTTGTCACAGAAGTCGCTGTTTAGACTCGATAGCGTGTCGCAGAGATGAGCGTAGTACGAACTTTGGCCAACAGATGGCACTGTTAACTGCGCTTTTTAGTTGCTACTTGCAACTTTTAGCCGCGACTTGTCACTGAAATCGCTGAAAGCAGTATGGAATTCGGACAACAGATGGCCCATGGCGTTGAATGTGAAATGCCACTTGCGACTGCTAATTGTGACTGAAATCACAGTTAGATTTTGTAAGATTGTTATTGTGATATCTGTGACTTCTCAGTCACTGTGATTTCTTACAGATACACGATTTCCTGCCCACCACTAATCACAGTGAAACAATAGTCAGCGTCCACTACGGCCAGAAGTATTGTCGAAAAATAATTCTTGTAATTATAAAACTCTGAGCCACTGTGAGCAGGCTTCTTCAGTCTCACACGTTTCCTGTCCACAGCACCAATGCAATTTGGAAAGTCAGTTCCGTCTAAATACTGTTTGGCAATAATCTTCCAATCACCTTCAGTTTTTTCTGCCATATAAATAGGCTGTAGTCATTGCCACAACTGCTCGCATGCATCCTCCACAATTTCTCTGATTGTTGTGGCTCCCAGAAGATATCCGTAGTGTAATGAGCGAAAGCTATTTCCCGTTGCAAGGCATCTGGAAGAAATAATATTCAGTAACAGCATTAATATTTATTCATAGAAGTATTAAGGTAAATACCTACAATAGATTATATACAGGGATAATTTCATTTATGACAGGTAAAAAATTTCAAAGGAAGTGGAAAGATCTGAAGGACTCCTTCGCGAGAGAACTGGCATCACAGGAAAAAGCTTCGTCTGCCGAGGCTGCAAGAAAACAGTGGAAATATCTATACTTCGATGCAATGTTATTTCTGCTCCCTCAAATGGAAGACAGAGCGACCACCAGAAACATCGAAATTATGCCCAGTAGCACAAGAAACAAGGAAGTAGGTTCTCCCCTCAGTTTTTCTTCATAAAATAACAACGATACTGCACACAGCACAAAAGTACGACATCCTACGAAAAGAGAAGCCAAGAAGGTTTACATACTACGAGGAACCTCTATTAAATATATTAAAAGACAGACAAAAAGAAGAAGTTAATGAGGATAAGAATTTTGCATTAATGCTTATCCCCATGCTGGCGAAGTTAAACGAAGAAAAGAAACATTACGCGAAAACAGAAATACTGAAAGTGATGAGGAATGCCAGATATTATAAGCTTTCACAGATTTTTCCACAGCATCCGAACATGTGTTATAACACAACTCAAGCGACTTATAACACCACTCAAGCAACTTATTCTCCAGTATCTTCATTCGTTCAACCAAGTTCTTAAAATGTTCTAAATGAAACGGAACCTCCACAAAATTTGTTCGTGTGCTCCTCTGCTGACAACCGCAACAAGACCTCTATGCGCAACATGATTTTACAGTTTTCTCATGAAACAAGTTCGCCAGTTTCGACTTGCAGTAGTGACTTTCTTGATGTATCTGGTCAGTAATGTAAAATGGCAACAACAATTGTTGAATCAAATGATTCTCTTGTTGTATCTAATCAATAATGTAAAAGGGCAATAAAAACTGTTGAATGAAATAATGTGTGCTCACCTCAAGGTCACTGATAAGCGTGTCGTATCTTGTTTTGTTATATTCGGTCCTTCTGTCTGAAGCAGTGTATCAAAACTATTCGTACTCATTTGATAGTATTGACAGAATTTATTTGGGTGATTTTGTATGATTTTGTAACTCTTCGTGTAATTTGTTAAACTGCCCTTTCACTAGTCTTTGACTTACAAACGGATGCACCCAGTAACGACATTTGCTGGCCGCGGTGGTCTCTCGGTTCTAGGCGCGCAGTCTGGAACTGTGCGACTGCTACTGTTGCACGTTCGAATCCTGCCTCGGGCATGGATGTGTGTGATGTCCTTAGGTTAGTTAGGTTTAAGTGGTTCTAAGTTCTAGGGGACTGATGACCACAGCAGTTGAGTCCCATAGTGCTAAGAGCCGTTTGAACAATTTTTTAACGACATTTGTGCTGTTTTCTCGCGCTTCTTCGTAGTAAAAGCGCCACCAAACAAGCTGTTTATGAAATCCATGATGGTACTGAGAGTAGTTGCGATTTACCTGCCGCTGTGCGCGCACCACAATGTACTTCCGCGCCAGCGATCGTTCAGTCGAGACGACTGAAAAATCGGCTGTGCGCTCCTAGCCTTAGTCTCCAGCTGCTGCCTTCACGGAGCTGGTATTTGATCCGTAAGCACGCCGGCACTGCGAAGTGGGCCACGGTGCCATACCTCATCGAGCGCTCTCCTACGCCCGGGAACAGCGCCCGTTGCTCCTGCTAATTGCTTTTCTGACACGGTCACGCCTGTCGTCAGCGTCGCGGTGGTCGATAGGGGTGACGTAAGCGCCCTGAGGCGCCCAACCGCCAGTCGGCCTTGCGTGGCGCCGGCTGCCGTGACTCGGCAACTCTCTCTGCGCTGGCGGCCGGACACGGCCATCGCGTGTCCCCTTTCCCGGCACCTGCAGCCCACTCAGCCCGTTGCCAATGTTTCCGTTTTTGAGTCACTGGCATTGTGCTCTTGTCTGGCCACGAATCAGCAATTTTCTGATGCACGGATGGAGATACAGTTCCGACCAGTATGTGGTAGCTTCCTGCTTGTAAAAACGTGCCGTTTGAAAAACACATAGATCGCCTTAATCCACGGAGCAGAAGCAAAATACTACAACATGCTGATTTGCACTAAGTACTTTTTCGAATTTCGGAGTTTTATTACTTAAAAACAGTTTACATAGCTGATGTGAAATACCGTGCTTTCTTTGCGGTACACATACTTCTATTGTAAAGTTGTTGATTGGGGCAACCCCAGAAAATAAAGTGAAATTATTAAAGTTTTGTTAGTTCGTAGGTCCCTTACTATAGCGAAACGCACTGAAATCTCCAAGGCACATTACCGTACCTCGGCGGAAGAGGAGTGAAAACAAAATCGTGCAACCCACCTCCACTTAATCAGTGGGCTGTGCCATTTTTATGGGGGTCCTCTAGGAGTGCGGTCAGGTATTGTGGCGTGGAGCTTCCAGTGTCTTACAGGATCGCAGACAGTCTTTCCTTCTTTTCCCTAGAGTTTATTCCATATAACACAGGGTCCGCTTTTTCTTCTACATCTATATTTACATTTATACTCCGCAAGCCACCCAACGGTGTGTGGCGGAGGGCACTTTACGTGCCACTCTCATTACCTCCCTTTCCTGTTCCAGTCGCGTATGGTTCGCGGGAAGAACAACTGTCTGAAAGCCTCCGTGCGCGCTCTAATCTCTCTAATTTTACATTCGTGATCTCCTCGGGAGGTATAAGTAGGGGGAAGCAATATATTCGATACCTCATCCAGAAACGCACCCTCTCGACACCCGGCGAGCAATCTACACCGCGGTGCCGAGCGCCTCTCTTGCAGAGTCTGCCACTTGAGTTTGTTAAACATCTCCGTAACGCTATCACGGTTACCAAATAACCCTGTGACGAATCGTGCCGCTCTTCTTTGGATCTTCTCTATCTCCTCCGTCAACCCGATCTGGTGTGGATCCCACACTGATGAGCAATACTCAAGTATAGGTCGAACGAGTGTTTTGTAAACCACCTCCTTTGTTGGGCTACATTTCCTAAGGACTCTCCCAATGAATCTCAACCTGGTACCCGCCTTACCAACAATTAACTTTATATGATAATTACACTTCAGATCGTTCCGCACGCATACTCCCAGATATTTTACAGAAGTAACTGCTACCAGTGTTTGTTCCGCTATCATATAATCATACAATAAAGGATCCTTCTTTCTATGTATTCGCAAATACATTACATTTGTCTATGTTAAGGGTCAGTTGCTACTCCCTGCACCAAGTGTCTATCCACTGCAGACCTTCCTTCATTTCGCTACAATTTTCTAATGCTGCAACTTTTCTGTATTCTACAGCATCATCCGCGAAAAGCCGCACGGAACTTCCGACACTATCTACTAGGTCATTTATATATATTGTGAAAAGCAATGGTCCCATAACACTCCCGTGAGGCACGCCAGAGGTTACTTTAACGTCTGTAGACGTCTCTCCATTGATAACAACATTCTGTGTTCTGCTTGCTAAAAACTCTTCAATCCAGCCACACAGCTGGTCTGATATTCCGTAGGCTCTTACTTTGTTTAATAGGCGACAGTGCGGAACTGTATCGAACGCCTTCCGGAAGTCAAGAAAAATAGCGTCTACCTGGGAGCCTGTATCTAATATTTTCTGGGTCTAATGAACAAATAAAGCGAGTTGGGTCTCACACGATCGCTGTTTCCGGAATCCATGCTCATTCCAAATAGAGTAGATTCTGGGTTTCCAAAAACGACATGATACTCGAGCAAAAAACATGTTCTAAAATTCTACAACAGATCGATGTCAGAGATATAGGTCTATAGTTTTGCGCATCTGCTCGACGACCCTTCTTGAAGACTGGGGCTATCTGTGCTCTTTTCCAATCATTTGGAACCTTCCGTTCCTCTAGAGACTTGTGTTACACGGCTGTTAGACGGGGGACAAGTTATTTCGCTTACTCTGTGTAGAATCGAATTGGTATCCCGTCAGGTCCAGTGGACTTTCCTCTGTTGAGTGATTCCAGTTGCATTTCTATTTTTTGGACACTTATTTCGATGTCAGCCATTTTTTCGTTTGTGCGTGGATTTAGAGAAGGAACTGTAGTGCGGTCTTCCTCTGTGAAACAGCTTTGGAAAAAGGTGTTTAGTATTTCAGCTTTACGCGTGTCATCCTCTGTTTCAATGCCATCATCATCCCGGAGTGTCTGGATATGCTGTTTCGAGCCACTTACTGATATAACGTAAGACGAGAACTTCCTAGGATTTTCTGTCAAGTCCGTACATAGAATTTTGCTTTCGAATTCACTGAAGGCTTCACGCATAGCCCTCCTTACGCTAACTTCGACATCGTTTAGCTTCTGTTTGTCTTGAGTTGGTAAATTTTATTTCATTATTTAACACTGCGGCGGGGTGCCCTTCCTGACTCCACAATTGTCAGGACAGACTAAGGGAGAAAAGTAGTTTGTGTCATTTGACTGTAAGTCGTGTAAACTTCGCTCTGTAGGAATCGTATTTTAACTGCTCGTGTATTGCATTCTCTGAGACGAAAGTTGGGGACTAGCCCAGCATTTGCCAAATGAGCGTGAGAAACTGGCTAGAAATCACACTCGGACTGCTGTTTCAGCCCAATGTTGTACTAACCTCTCGGATTCGATCGAGGTCTGGATGACCTTCCTGTCGCACAAGCTAGAGCATTGGACGTTACGCTATTCCACTACTGTAGAGAAAAAATTACGTTGTTTTTACTATCACGAGATGATAATTAATAGGTACATTATAAATACTGTAATCTCCCTGCTTTTTATATTTATTATAGCAAACTTTTACACAGTTTCGTCTGCATTAAAATTTGTGAAGTATTCATGAACATCATATTAGACTCATTGCCCCCTTCTGAGTTTTCGTGTCATCAATATGTATGAATTTAAAAAAAGGATATTTAAATGAACTGACTATTGGTTTTAGAAAGGCGAAAGTCATTTACGCACCATATTTTTCAGTTCAAATTAATAATTCGCCATAAAATGATCATCAACAAACCTATAATACATCAAAAACAGTTTTGCATCACCCCGGTTTCCAGAACTCTTGATGGTAGAGGTTGACTGTGGATACTGTATCAAAGACACAGTACCTTTGACTGTACAGAGGTTTCACTAAACCAGCTCAAAGATGTAGACAACCATGCATGAGCAGCTCCTATAGACGGAGGGGATCCGACAGCCGATCAGTTCCAGTCATTCCACCAGGAAGGAGGATCACGGCTCGTGTTGTCTGTAGTTCAACCATGCCTAGACGGTCAATACCGTGGTTCGATCGTGTCTGTATTGTCATTTTGTGCCAGGAAGGGCTCTCAACAAGGGAATGTCCAGGCGTCTCTGAGTGAACCAAAGCGATGTTGTTCGGACATGGAGGATATACAGAGAGACAGGAACTGTCAATGACATGCCTTGCTCAGGCCGCCCATGGGCTACTACTGCAGTGGATGACCGATACCTACGGATTATGGCTCGGAGAAACCCTGACAGCAACGGCACCATGTTGAATAATGCTTTGCGTGCAGCCACAGGACGTCGTGTTACGACTCAAACTATGCGCAATAGGCTGCATGATGCGCAACTTCACTCCCGACGCTCATGGCGAGGTCCATCTTTGCAATCAGGACACAATGCAGCTCGGTACAGATGGGCCCAACAACATGTCGAATGGACCGCTCAAGATTGGCATCACGTTCTCTTCACCGATGAGTGTCGCATATGCCTTCAGCCAGGTAGTCGCCGGAGATGTGTTTGGAGGCAACCTGGTCAGGCTGAACGCCTTAGACACACTGTCCAGAGAGTGCAGCACCTCTGGATATCTCGCTGTATGGTGCTACAACATGCAATGTGTGGTATTCATGAGCAATATAAAGGGCAGAAATGATGTTTATGTTGATCTCTCTTGCAATCCGGAACTCTCGGAAACAAGGTGCTGCAAAACTTTTTTTGATGTGTATAGTATATTTTGTTACTGTCCGTGCCTCATTCGGTAACACGTAAACCCTGTCTCTCATTCTATCTGACTATTTAGACCCCTTCTTCTGAGGGAACGCGTAGACGTATCAAGTTGAAATTTAGGTCACGT
The DNA here is from genome assembly GCF_023897955.1 of Schistocerca gregaria. Taxonomy (NCBI): domain Eukaryota; kingdom Metazoa; phylum Arthropoda; class Insecta; order Orthoptera; family Acrididae; genus Schistocerca; species Schistocerca gregaria. The sequence continues at coordinate 224,552,064 of NC_064921.1, forward strand.
TGTGAGGTTGAAATGACTCTGAGCACTATGGGAATTAACTTCTGAGATCATCAGTCCCCTAGAACTTAGAACTACTTAAACCTAACTATCCTAAAGACATCACACACATCCATGCCCGAGACAGGATTCGAACCTGCGACCACAGCGGTCGTGCGGTTCCAGACTGTAAACGTTGTAAGGTCTACGGTCCCTTGGAAGTGTAAGAAATTTTAGCTTCTGAGTAAATGCAATCAAAATAGTTCGATACTCGCGAACTCATTCAGTAAAAACTATAGTGCACTTCCTGTTCACCTAAAATCATGAACTTCGGCAAGAAGCAAGGTTTCGCACTACAGATAAATTAAATAATTTAGAAATTGTTTATCTGTAAGTATATCACATGAAAATAACATTTATTCTATCATTTCTTATCAGTCTGTCTGTCTGTTGGTATGTTAGGACCTTCTCAGGAATGGGTAGACGCGTCAAGCTGAAATCTGCAGCCAGTTTTCTGCCCCCGCGGGCAGTCCTTCAAGTCCAGCACGGTGCAACCACTTTACCACCTACGCATAAGTGGTCGTACGGATGCTGTGCATCTCGATTCACAAGGGGTATAAAGTTTCGATCTATCCACTCTCGAACCGTGCGCCTAAATCGATACGAGTGAGCCTCATAAGCACACAGTATCTTCCGCTATGATTTAGTGAGTTCATTATTCATGCGAAACAGAAAACAAACGCACGCTAGTAGTTTTGATCAACTGTCGACTTAGGTACCACTTCAAGGAAATCGAAAGACAGTAAGCTTTGCCTGTGAGCAGCGCTAAACTCGACGAGCATAACAATACTTCCTAGAGTGCAATGTGCCTAACACTTTTAAATATGCCAGACAATTACATTGCCACCAATGACTTGTAACCAAATAAACAACTCAAGAATCGTTGCCAACTTCTCCTTGCCTTTAAAAAGCTGTACTATATGATTTGTGGAATAAGAATGAAATACTCCATTGGCAAAGTGTGCCGGCTCTTCTAGGTACAAAGTCAGATTCCTTCTTACAGGAATATTCCACAGCTCGAAATACTGCTCCGACATTCGCCGCTACGTAAATTCTGGAAGTAAACGTTAACGTGGAACTTCGGTGTGCAATGAGTGCTCCTAAAACACGTTGGCAATAACACTAATAATATAATCATAAGTTTCTATTTCAGGTTATCTGTAAAACAGTGCCATTATTTGTGGAAATTCAATCAACAACTCTGAGCTCAAAACGAGGTTCAAGTACAAATAATGTATATTTTATAATAATATGCTACAATGCTCTTTGCGAAGAGCTATTCGCTATCTCTGAATGTTTTTTGGCAAATGTAAAGTTAATTTTATCCATTGTTTACCAGTGTTTAGTCCGCGACTGTTTTACTTTCGTAAAATAAAGAACAAACCGCCTTCAGTCACAAGTTGTATTTATTTATTGCACTATGCATTTCGAGCCCTGGAGGCTCATCTTCAGGTGCTTTTTATTGATTTACTTCATGTGTTTTAGTTGTTTGCCTGTTGATATTACATTTTTGGTTACAACATGGTATATTGTAAATATAAGTTTGACAGCGTTAATGTAAAGTTTCAGTCAATGTTCTTAGGGTTTTTTCAATTTCACTAAATTACGTGTTGGTCAAACTCTTTACTCAGTGCTATCTTACCGCACAGTCAGGTTAATCATTTTAGTGATTGGGTATGCCAACAAAACTCTTAATGAAATGGCCCACAAGCAATGGTTTCTTCTCCTGCGCCAACCTCTCAGAGGAGCACTTATAACCTACGTCCTCTAGTACTTACGGGATGTATTCCAGGCTCTGTCTGACTTCGCAGTTTCTTCCCTCTTCAGCTCCCTCTGCTGCTATGAAAAGCATTCTCTGATGACAATGATCAATCCGACGGCTTCAACTGCAAGATAAATCTTCATTTGTGATCCAGCTAGTTTCGCGCTTTCGGAATCACGTCTTCAGAGATTTTTGTGATTCGTTACTACTAGCTGAAACTCATTCCCACGACAAAGCTCATATTCTCCTGTATCCCTTTCTTCTACTCCTTCCCCCTCAACCGCATATGAATCCGCCACACTGTTAGATTTTCACCTGCTTTTACGTACTGAATTACCCGTTTCTTATCCTCATATGGACTCTCTATCTCTTCATCTTCTACCTGCTATATCGGCATTTGCCTTTGAACTACTGTTGTCGGTTCTGTTTTTTTTTTGTCGATTCTGATAAGAGCAATCCTATCACTAAACTGTTCACAGTAACTCACTCTCTCCCTTAACTTCCTATTCATTTGAAATCCTACTGTCGTTATGTTATTACCTGCTGGTGTTGCTGGTATTAGCTTATAGTAGTCTGACCACAATTCATCGTCTTCTTTCCACTTCTCTTCGCTGACCCCCACTATATCTAGGCTGAGTCTTGGCATTTCCTTGTTCAGGTTTTCTAGCTAAGACTTCCGACATTCCACACCCCTGCTCATATAACGTTATACTTTCGTTGGTTATTTAATCTTTTTCTCATGGTCGCCTTCCCCTGGCAGTCCTCTCGGGTAATTCCGAATGGGAGACTTGTCCAAAATCTTTTGCCAATGGAGAGATCATCATGATACCTCTTTCAGTTACAGGCCGCATGTCCTGCGGACACACATTACTTGTCTTTAATGCATTGGCTTCCAGAGCCTTCTGCATGTTCAACCCATTTATCATTGCTCATTATTCCGTCTTTTCGGGAACAGTTTCCCACCCCAAGAACAGGAGAGTGCCCTGATCGCTATCGGCTCCTCTTTCCTCTTTCACAAGGCCATTGGCAGAAGGAGGGTGACTTCTTACGGCGGAAGTGTTCGACATAAGAAAAATGTTCCTGTGGTACTTCGGTTGTGCTTACTGATTACAAAGTCGGAGAGCAGCATTTTCTGCAGAAGCAGTTAGAAGACGTCGATTTAGAATGTAATAAATATAAATAATTTCTGAATTATTTTCAATAAGAGGGATTGAAATATCGTTAAAATGTGTTTATTTTATCCAAATAAGAGCGGGAAAAACCTATGTGGCTGCGTCTTTTTCCTATTAATTCCAATTTTTACATTTACTTACAAATACTATGGATCACACAAAGCCGGCCGCTGTGGCCGAGCGGTTCTAAGTGCTTCAGTTCGGAACCGCGCTGGTGCTACGGTTGCAGGTTCGAATCCTACCTCGGGCATGGATGTGTGTGATGTCCTTAGGTTATTTAGGATTAAGTAGTTCTAAGTCTAGGGGACTGATGACGTCAGTTGTTAAGTCCCATAGCGCTTAGAGCCGTTTGAACCATTTGATCAGACAAAGCACCTCAGATCAGTTCACTTCCCAAAAGAATTACAATTACATAAATGATTAATTGGGTGGTACTTGAATGAAATCTTGACAGATGTCTAATACAGATTACGTAGATACAACTAACTCTGGTCAAGAACAAATAATCATAGGTCTCAAGATGAAATACAGGATGGCCGAAAAGTCTTTCCCTGATTACATAAACTGATAACTCAGGCTAGAAGCAAGATACAAATATGAAACTGGTGTCTAATTGCTTACAAACTATCAAAGTTTTTTTTTCACACATCAGTAAACTTCCACATGAGCACCCTTGGTAGCACGTAGCTCGTCTAGGCGATATTCAGTTTCCTTCCACACATTACCCAACATCACTGGAGGGATCGGTTCAACGACTTTGGTTATCCGTTGCCGCATGGTTTCAAGATCTGGTACACGTTTTCCGTAGACCTCGTCCTTGACATAACCCCATAAAAAAAGGCTAAGAGGGTTATGTCAGGATAGCGTGGAGGCCAAACCATCAAGACCAATCCATCGCCCAGGAAAGGTCATATCGAGATAGGCACGGACGTCCAAACCCCAATGAGGCTGTGCACAGTCTTGCTGAAACAAGACATCGAGGTGATACTGAAGCAGCTGAGGAACAGAATACAGCTGCAACATGTCCAGATACACTGCAGATGTGATGGTAGCCTCAGCGAAAAAGAATGGCCCGATAATATGATCGTGTAATAGCGCGCACCAAACATTCACCTTTGGAATGCCTCTGGTGCACTCCATGACCTCGCCAGGGGGTCATGAACCACAAATGCGCACATTATGGCGATTCACTACTCTACTGACGAAAAACGTCGCTTCGTCGGAAAAGGCAATTCGTCTGAGATAACCATCATCGTCCTCAATACGTGATAGCATTTCGACCGCAGAGTTACTGTTATTGGGCAACAAGGCCTGAACGATTCGACACAAGTTTCATATTTGTATCTTACTTCTAGCCTGAGTTATAAATTTATGTAATCAGAGATAGTCCTTTCGGACACCCTGTATATCTCTATGGAGATCATAAATCGATCATCATGATCTTCGCCTTGTAGCTACAATCGCTGTCAAATGTGACCTTGGACTTGTATTCTTTCAGTGCATTTATAATCCAGTTAAGAAAAAATATTCTGTGACATAAGTTATTTTCCTGATGGATGTGGCAGACCCATCTGGTGGCAGCTCTTACACTGATGAAGAGGCAGCCCAGTGAGCGCTCGTCGTCGCTACAAGGAAACTTCCTTCTTGACGCAAAAGACAATCGTTGTACATGGAAGAAAAAAAATTCAGTGTTACTATTTCTTCTTATCACATTACACTCATGTAATTAAAATAATTTAAGGTTATTAGAAAAAAGTGACGTAACTGTTGTATTACAGATTTATTCACCAGCCTACCCATATATCAGCAGAGTGACAGAATGACGGAAGCAGTACCACAGGCAAAATTCATTATAAAATGTCGAGACGTAACCGATTACGTGACAATGTAAGCTTACCATTGTAGTTCGCTACAAAGGGCACCACAGGTGACGGCTGTCTTGTGCTAGACGATTCGCGGCGTGTGCCCGCGCCTAGCTGTGCGACCTGCCCTGAGTAGCTGGTGCGGGTGCTGGTTGGGGTGGGGATGGGTGGTGCTGAGGGGGGTGGGGGGGGGGAGGGGGGGGAATGAAGATGAAGTGCCGGGACGGCACACGTGCCGCCGCAGACTCCGTGTGTTAGCACACACGCCTACCGCTGACGTGGAGCAGGGCACTAGCCGCCTCCAGCATCAGTGACGCTGCGCTTGCTGTTGTCAGCACACACCCAGTTGCGGGAGTGGGGGTTCTGGCTCCAACAGTCATTAGGAGAGTTGTAGTTGTTCTGTTTACAAAATGTATATCTGCTAATGATATTTCCTTGCCCAATCAACGGTCATCATCCTGACGTCAACCCACACCTTATCTCAAAACCCCCAGTTGTAAAGGGTCACCCACCTCAGGTCTTTACAATACCTGCATAATCCGCCAATTTAAAGCACAGACGCAGCTCGTCATCAAAAAGGGATTTAATAAATTTACTTTTCACTTGTTTCTTTGTTATCTGACAGATTATCGTGATGGTTTGAGTCGAAATGCATAAAGATATAGTTTTTCAAAATAAAGTTATCAAGAAGGAAAATCTGCAACCCTGCGTGTGTTCAGATGGCCACAGATCTCGTTGTGATTCTGGGAACAATGTTGAACAATGAACTTTTAGCAGGCTGGAATAGCTGTGGGTCAGCAACTTCTTTTAATCACTACAACGAAAAACCAGTTCAAAGTTGCAAATTTTACTTCTTTTATTCACTCTAGTTTCGGGCCGAGACCCATTTTCAAATCATTACAACACAATCAAAAATGGTATTTTATATCTTCGGAAATACCATTTTTGACCATGTTATGATGAGTCTCGGCCCGATTCTAGTCATCGAGTGAATAAAAATTGAAAAATTGCGACTTTGGTCTGTTTCTTCGTTGTAATGTTCAATAAGGCGCATCACTGAACACATTACAGATGGAAGGGTGCTCCACTCGCGCAAAAACCTTTACTTTACTGTCTGCACCTGGAACTTGAAGTAACCAAGAATAAAATTTCCATCTACCTCAACGCGTGTCCCCTCCACAGATAAATTCAAGTACGAGACGGCAAGATTGCTACAGAAGCCATACAGTCACGCCCGACCTGTGGCTCTGCCCATGAAGCTGAGCTGTCAGCACGAAAGGGTCACTTGCCTTGTCAGAATCGCGCACTTTCAGCTACAGGAGAGTTCCCAGTAATAGAAATTACGGAAATACATTTGGAATAAAAAACAAACATTTTTAAAGTGTGGTAAGATAAGGAGATTGGTGAAGCTCCCCTTCACCTACTACCCCTGAACAGCAGCCCTTGCTTGGGCACGAGAGATCTGTGTGAAAGGCCTTGACCAAAAGATACCTAATCTCTCACTTGCTGGAAACAGCTGCGTAACACTCTTTGACTTGGCGTCAGTAAAAGCTGGGCGGACAATGCTTATGCTACGAGCTCATTTTACAGGACACGGTATTTATTGGTCCCAACTGACATTCTGAATTTAGTAATGATGCAGTTTTGTGCCACGGTCGACCATGCCACTTGACTAATTTGATGGTTCTCGTTCATTAAACTATCATAGTGAAACATAACAGTAAGCATTTGCGACTCCCTTTGCCCAACGATAGACGGATGACACATATCCCGAACCACCCGGCTGCTACGGTCGCAGGTTCGAATCCTGCTTCGGGCATGGATGTGTGTGTTGTCCTTAGGTTAGTTAGGTTTAAGTAGTTGTGTGTTCTAGGGGACTGATGACCTCAGATGTTAAGTCCCACAGTGCTCAGAGCCATTTGAACCATTTGAACCTCACATCCAAATTTTTAGCCAATTCTTCAGGAGCCCCGTCGAGCCTCCTGCTGGCCCTCATTACTATCGCACTGAAATTCCAAGTAATTACGCGTATTTTTCACAAACTACAACATGATCTCGAATGGAACAGAGATCCTGAAAGTTTAGAATAAATTTCTTTATTTCACGTTCACAAACGTTCAGAAACTTGTTAGATTCTCAGAATACCGGGTTCGGTAGACAACGATCAACTTCGGATCTGTTTTAGAAACGTTTGCCAATACAACGGAGCCATAGTAGCATCCTCAAATGATAAACACGAAATCAGCGCCAGCCAGCGTCGTCACACATACACTGATCGTCTCATTATGACTACCGACTTACTATCGATATACGAGGGCTATCCACAAAGTACATTACGTTTTGGAATTAAAAATAAATGAAGTATTGGATTTTTTTAATTATATACAGATGAAAGCCACACTTAAATGCTACTTTTCTACATAGTTGCCACTTAAATTAAGGCACTTATCGTAGCGATGGACGAGCTTGGAAATTCCTTCGTCGTAAAATTCGGCCGCCTGCGCCTTCAACCACGTGGTTACCTCTTCTTGAAGCTCTGCGTCGTCATCAAAACGCTGCATAGCCATCCACTTTTTCATTGCTGGGAATAAGTGGAAGTCGCTCGGTGCCAGGTCGGGACTGTACGGCGGATGAGGAAACAACTCCCACTTAAAAGATTCGAGAACTTCACGAGTGGCATTTGCCGTGTGGGCCCAGGCGTTGTCGTGAATCAGCAAGATCTTTGAACCCAACTTTCCCCTGCGCTTGTTTTGTATTGCTCTTTTGAGGTTGTGCAGAGTTTGGCAATACCTTTGAGAGTTTATTGTAGTGTCTCTTTCCAGGAGATCCACAAAAATCACACCTTTTCTGTCCCAAAAGACAGTCATTACGTGGTAGGAGGCGCAGGCGGCCGAATTTTACGACGATGGAATGTCCAAGCTTGTCCATCGCTAGATAAGTGCCTTATTTTAAATGGAAACTATGTAGAAAAGTAGTATTTAAGTGTGGCTTTCATCTGTATATAATAAAAAATTTCAAATACTTTATTTATTTTTAATTCCAAAACGTAATGTACTTTGTGGATAGCCCTCGTTTACCCTCCAGGCGATAGCAGCATCGCCTGACAAGGAATGGCTGCTACGCAGACACATGCACGGTGCATGTAGTATGAGTGAGCGTACTGTCCATGTGTAGAATGGGGATCTGTCGAGTTTGATCAAGGGCAGATTGCGATGGTCCAGAGGCTCGGCACGAGTGTTTTGGAAACTTGGGTGTTCGGGAGTTCTGTGTTGAGCATCTTCAACACGTGGCGAAACTAAGGTGAAACCACATCCAGACGATGTGAGATTGAGCGGTCACCCCTCATTACAGATGTCGGACATAGTAGGATGGACAGACTGGTTAGAAAGGACAGACAGCGAACTGTGGCGGAACTAGCATCAGACATTAATGATGGACAGAGTACAAGTGTGCCTGAACAGGCAGTGTACCGATCACTCGTAACTATGGGGCTTCGCAGCCGACGATCGATACATGTACCAATGTCTACACAACGACGTCGGCAACTGCGACTGAAATGGGCACGTGACCATCGACACTGTTCGTTGGCGCGGTGGCCGAGAGTTGCTTGGTCTGATGAATCCCAATACTTTCTTCATCATTCCGATGCGATGGCGCGAATCAGTCGTCTTCCAGAGGAACAGCTCCTTGACACCTATGCTGCTGGCTGGACACAAGTTGGCCTGGGTCCAATGGAGCTCGTGCAAGGCACCATGACTGCTGAGTAGTATCGTACACTGTTCGCAGACCACGTAAAGCCCTTCATGTCGGTCATGTTTCCCGATTGGAGTGACACTTTCCAACAAGACCAGGAGTGTGATGGAGTGGTTCAGTAAACATAGTGACGAGTTCCAATTGATATGCTGGCCCCCAACTCGCCAGATATGAACGCGATCGGACGCATTTCGAATGTGATTGAATGTGGCGTCAGAGCTCATCGAATCTCTCCCCGGAATTTAAGGGAATTAGGTGACCTGTTTGTGCAAATGTGGTGGTAACTCCCTCCAGCGGCCTACCAAGGCCTCATTGCTTTCATGCCTCGATGGGTCGCCGCTGTTATTTGTGCCAAAGGTGGACGTACTGGCTGTTAGGTAGGTGATCATAATGTTCTGGTTTATCAATGTATATAAAATATGGTATATACTAGAGCCATGTGGTTAACATCGCTACTGTTTTGTTTTGAACAGTACGGCTATTAACAACACGACTATAGTATATATACCATATTTAATATTTGTGTGAAGAATTCGTTTTCGCCTTTTGGCGATGCCACTATGGATCCATTATGTTACGACATGTTTTTAGAACATATCTGAATATAGTCACTGGTGACCGAAACCGGTAATCTGAGGACCTACCTGTCTGGTTATTATTCAAATATTCACACATTTACACTGTCCTTTAAAACACTCGACAAAGATTTCTTACTTTTATGGTAACTTTTCCATCCAACTTCCGAAATAAGATACACAAGTCCGGCCCTCCGGTACGCACTGGACAGAGTGAGTATTACGTATTCACAACTAAGCTACACCCGATGTAGAGTACAACGTATCCGGGTCTGAAGAACATCCGACACAGTGTGGCTATTACATATTCATATCCAAATAATGCACGGTGTTGAGATACGTCTCCAGCCCTCCAGAACGCCCGAAACAAAGTGACTAGCTCATCCGAAGTACTGTGTCTCCCAGCGTCGCCAAAGCAACCCATAGGTGTCTTCAGCACTTCGGTTACAATATCGTTACACTTATTTTTCTCAAAACTACTGAAATTTAATAAACAAAAACGAAGACTCGTAGGGCACCCATGAGAGATTGTCACAGGGCTTAACTTAGGCCGGAACCCGCCGGAACGCGTTTCGGGACCTTCCAGAGACCCCTTTTTTATTTTTTTAAAAGTTCAGCACCGCAGATTTAAAATAGTACACCTGTATTAAATCACAAAGTAACTATAATTTGCCGCTGCGCCAGCACAAGTGAATGTGACACTGGGTCGCCATCGTGATGTGACGGGCAGGACGTACTTTGTGTGTGTGTGTAGGCAAGTACAGTGTGTTGAGGCATTGAGGGATCACCAATTTAGTATTGGAGAGCAGCGTGGAGGGTAAAAATCGAAGAGGGAGACCAAGAGATAAATACACTAAGCAGATTCAGAAGGATGTAGGCTGCAGTAGGTACTGGGAGATGAAGCAGCTTGCACAGGATAGAGTAGCATGGAGAGCTGCTTCAAACCAGTCTCAGGACTGAAGACCACAACAATAGCAGGTCAGCAACTGGAAGCAGTTAATTCCATAAATTATCTGGGAGTAGGCATTAGGATTGATTTAAAATGAAATGACTATATAAAATTAATCGTAGGTAAAGCAGATGCCTGACAGATTCATTGGAAGAATCCCAAGGAAATGCAGTCCGAAAACGAAGTAGGTTACGGTACATTTGTTCACCCACTGCTTGAATACTACTCACCATTGTGGGATCAATACCAGATAGGGTTGATAGAAGAGATAGAGACGATACAGCCGAGAACAGTGCGCTTTGTTACAGGACTGTTTAGTAATTGCGAAAGTGTTACGGAGATGATGGATAAACTCCAGTGGAAGACTCTGCAAGAGAGACGCTCAATAGCTCGGTACGGGCTTTTGTTGAAGTTTCGAGAACACACCTTCACCGAGAAGTCAAGCAGTATATTACTCCCTCCTACGTAAATCTCGCGAAGAGACCACGAGGATAAAATCGGAGAGATTAGAGCCCACACAGAGGAATACCACAAACAATACGAGACTGGAATAGAAGGGAGAACTGATAGAGGTACTCGAAGTACCCTCCGCCACACACCGTCAGGTGGTTTGCGGAGTATGGATGTAGACATACAGTATACACAAGGTAAGTTGAGTATCATTCCAAAGCTGTGATCGGTACATATCGCCTTTTGTTTACGACTGCCAACAACCTCAGCGATGTAGTAGCAAGGTGAGGTCTCATAATTATTATGTGTGTCAATGATAAATAAATAGCCGGCCGCTGTGGCAGAGCGGTTCTAAGCGCTTCAGTCTGGAACCGCGCGACCGCTACGGTCGCAGGTTCGAGTCCTGCCTGGGGCATGGATGTGTGTGACGTCCTTAGGTTAGTTAGGTTTAAGTAGTTCTACGTTCTGGGGGACTGATGACCTCAGATGTTAAGTGCCATGGTGCTCAGTGCCATTTGAACCATTTGAACCATAAATAAATAACGTAAGCAGTGTTTGAATGTGAAAGTCTGTATAACGTGCTTTCACAAAATCATTTTATTCCGTGTCGTAATTTATGTCATAGCTACTAATCAAATGTGCGTATGGAGCACGCATGACTAAAAGTTGGCAGCCTTTCGAGCCGATACGTCCCTCTGTCCACGGCACTTTTGACCTTTCAATCTTTATATGCCCGTACCCTTGTAAGAACATGGTTGATGCTATACAGTAGAGGGGAGCTCCCACAGGGGGCAAATTTGAACTCCCAATGCAGAACGGAGGTGTATATGTTTGACCTGTAAGTCTGTCTATCTGCCCCAACATAGTTCTCAAACGAAAATTCAAATTTTAAAGCCGTTCTTTATTTGAAAGCTGGTTTAATCGGAACGGTTCTTAGCTATATTTCTGAAAGTCTGTTCAGCCATTTAAATTTCAGCATCTATATTGAAGTAAAAATGTTTTTCGCCAGCGTGCTCTCTTGAAATACATTACGTAGTCCATAAGAACTACATCACTTTATGTAGTACCAGACTGTAGAGCTCAAAAAGATGTACCTAAATAAAAATTACGGTTGAACGATAATGATGATTTTTGTCTTCTGAAGTCGCCTGTTTCAGCACCTGCAAAGCACAAAAAGCATGTTTGTGACTCAACAGTGCAAGACAAACAAATGCTCTCACCGACTTTTTGTGGTTCTTTTTGAGGTCTACCATTCATTACTAAATCAAATGATTTTGCTCTAATAGTTTAAGCAGTGTACTTCAAGAGAGCACGACGGCAGCCCACTTTCTTGCGACTTGACTTACAATTATAGACACGGCTTATTTCTTGTGCTACCTAAAGTAGCTAAATGTATATTAGCAGATAGTAAATGAATATATCTGTGATTTAAAGAAAGAAACATGTAAATCGCATAAGTGGTTCTCGAGTTATAATTGCCCATCTGTATGTCTGTTTGTGAACTCAGTCTTTGTAGTCCACGATTCAGACAGGTCATGTCTACGGCTTTTTCAATTTGAATCAATTTACCTTGTTAACCATCGCTGCTTCACAGCTGCCTGTACCATCTGTCTGTCACTTGTACCTGACTCCACTTTTGTACCATATGCTACTTCACGTGTATCAAGCTGCATCAAAACGTGCTTCTAACGAAAGAAAATACTGGCGGTCACAGCTAGGAATATCATAGATCCCCCTCCATCTCTTATTTCCAAAATTAGTCTGTTCTCGCATACAACTAACAAGTTTGGGAATGAGAAAATTGTGCTCCAAAGTTGGAAAAAAATTGAAGTTTCCAATGTCTGAGTAGCTGCCCTACTCTCTCATTCACGGAAATTCTTAAAAAAAAAAGAAAAAACCTAGGGATTTTCTTTTCCTAAAATATCACCCCAATTAACAAAAACCATTGACTTACTAATGATAAATATATACTTTCCCATCTTAAGCCTACCAAAAACCTTAACTAAACACACGTTACATGTTACATCATGAACTCCTTGCTGCAAAGTATCATTTAAGATTTTCAGCTCATAGCTGTCCTTTAAATTTTCTGTAATCTTGTTATTCAACAATAAACATCGGCATTTGGACCATTAAATCTCCTCATAGACACTCGCTACACTTATTGATGTTTATATATGATAGGAAGTAAGCAATACATGTTGTCGCCGTATTGCCATCCATCTTGACACATCATACGTTTTTCATCTAATATCTGGGCAGGGCCGCCCACTTTTACCTAATAACATTCACAGTTTTTTACTTATGCTAGCACTAGGCCATTCATATATGTTCTTTGCTATCACATAGCTCAGAAATACTCTAAACTATGTCATTATGTAAGAGTCCTTACATAAAATTCGTTCATAAACGTTACATAGTTTTACAATTCACACAAAATTTCATTGAATAAAACACGATAATATTTACAGAGTCTTTGTCACTGCTGTGGTGACTATAGGAGTTTCATTTGAATTGTCTCCTCACGTGGCTAATGCTTTGTTTTCCTAAATTTGACTAATCGGTCAGTTCTCTCTCGCACCCCGTGTTAATATTTTGCAATTTCACTCGGCAACTTAACTAGGCGATCAAACAAGATTCACAGGCCTTTCGAGAGAACTGAAGATACCCTAGATCGTGATAACAGAGAAAAATAGCGAAACAAATCCTTTTGCTTTAGTTTGCTCGTAGCTTATTGTGGACTTTGGTGCTCAAACATGTAAAAACTATGAACATAGCAAACATTTCACATGTGCTTTATGTATTTGTACCTCAGTACTTGTTATTGTCTGTGTCGTATCTGAGATTCATGTATTGTGTTTATTAGCTGTGTGGGTAACATTTCTGCATCGTGATACAATTAATTATAATGCTTCGGCGGAAATACCTCTCCTACTAATCCCTAAATGGGTTGCCGACTCTCATTCTTCCTATTCTCTATTACCATATACGAGTGGTTTACTTCTGTGGTCGATCCAAAGCTGTTTCATTATCGTTTATATACGAGTGGTCGACTTCTCTGGTCGATCCAAAACTCTTCTTCATTACTTTAACTGTGGCTGGACTCATCCTAGCCTAAATACTGTATATATGTATTTCAGCAGAAACCTCATCACTGCATGAAATCACTCGCAGACCATCTACCATTTGTTGCTAATAAAGTTTAATCTAATTATCTCAGGACCACTGCATATTGTTTGTTCTAATTGTGTCCACTTACTTGGTTTTGGCGCCCTCCTCTTCCTTTTCGTCAGAATAATAAAAAAATATAGAATAATAAAAATATAGAAGACTGTTTTCTCTGTATATATGCGTATGTAATTTCTTTGCATTTCATAACACGTATGATAAGTTTCTCTATATAGTTTATAGGGTGTTCTCCTGCCTGTATCGATGATGATTTTAGGCTATGTTCTTGTTTTGTACGCTTTATGCTGCATGTTATCTTTTGTTATTATGTGTAGTCTATGATAGGTTGCTTAACTACTCCGTTAGTACTTCTTTTTTCAGTTGATCCCTTTTTAGTCTCTTCTTTTCATCTTGAATAGAGAAGAAGGATAGATGACAGATTTTAGTTCGAAATGATGAAGAGAGAACAACTAACAGCATGGAAAGAAAGGAAGTAAACTCTTAGTTAACTCGGATACCTGGTAGGCGTCAGGTACCTAGCACTATCAGAGTGCTATTGTCCCCTGAGATTTCTCTGTTTCTGATGGTATTACGTCCCTGTCAAAGTGACTGGCTACAAATTTGATTTTCTGCTGTTCTGTCATGTTGTTTGGTATGATGCCCTCAAACTGACGAATGAAAGCAACAGGATGTATACTACCTTTGCTAGAAAAGTAATGAAATTTGTAAGCGTTGGCATTACTGATTACTTCATTAATATGAACAATGCCCTTAAATTTTTCCTGTTCAACCTCACATTTCGAGTTTCTTTTTTAACTCAACTTCCATATTGTCTATGTTTTTGCTCACCTCAGTTAGCTAAGGTATATTTCCCACCTGTTGTTCTATTTCTCTCAAACGACCCTGAATCGTATTTGTATTACCATTAAAAAAAGTTTCTATTCTCAATACTTTATGGCTAAGGGCTGCATTTTCATCGTTCATCTTTGCAAGTTTTGTTTATTTTACTCTGGTCATTACTTAATTTAATGACTTCATCCCTAACTGACAATACAAAAGTGTCTTGAGCATGCATGAGATCATTTACTCGTATTTTCACTACTTCATCATCAATAGTATGATTACCCTTTTGCTTACACGTAGCTAATGTTTGACCCCATTCTTTACTCTTATGTTCTATTATTTTCTCACAAGCCCCTATTCCAGTTTCATGAGAATCAAATGCTTAAATATACGGTTAATTTTTGCTATCTCCTCGTTTGTTGCTTCTGTTTTATCAGTAAGTAACTTTTGCCCTTTCTTTAATTAATTTGAATCCTATTTCAATTCTTTTTGCCCATTTATATCTTTTCTTCTAGCATTTTTTAAAATTCTTTTTGCCCAGATACTAACTCCATCAATATTTCAACCATACTTTTATTATTACCTTGCATAGGCAATGTATCAGTTGATGCTGTTCTATGGTTTAATATACTTGTTCGGCTTGTTGATTTATTAGCAATGGCTGTCAGGGACAACA
Organism: Schistocerca gregaria; assembly: GCF_023897955.1. Taxonomy (NCBI): domain Eukaryota; kingdom Metazoa; phylum Arthropoda; class Insecta; order Orthoptera; family Acrididae; genus Schistocerca; species Schistocerca gregaria. The sequence goes on from NC_064921.1 coordinate 224,567,310, forward strand.
CCTCTGATATCACCATTCATCTTATTTAACTTATCATTAACATTAATGCCATCTACACCAGAATCCACCTCTCCAGTTTCACTTTTGCTTCTATCTGAAATTATTTTTTCTTGGAAGATTTCAGTTTCTACATCAGATGATTCTGGTAAATAGGTATCATCCTCATCTACTATTGAATTAAATTTTTCCTGTGCATCTCCGTTGCTGACTTTAGGTTAATATGCTCTTTACGTATATTACTGATTTTATCTGGCATGTCCTGTAATTGGCTTGCTCTTCAATTTCATTACTCTGAGGACGCACTGCCTCTCTACTTCTAAGATTGTACCGTATTTCACTTTCCCCCGACATTTTGTTTTTAAAGAAATTATTATGAAACAATTTAACATATTCTTAAAAATTCCTGTGGTTGTCAATACTACCTTCCTCTCGTTAGCTGTAAAGTGATTAGCGTACACGCTACCTTCTTCTCCGGCGCGATTCTGATGCTTGCAGCGTTTTTTTTTCTTCTTTATTGTCACTTTGGATGTCTTCGGCTGCCGTAGTCGAACACAGACGTCTATCTCTGTCGTTCGCTGCTGGAAGACGTTGGACTGCTGTACGCTGCTCCGCTGACTGCTCCCTGAAGCGTTGTCTCTCGTTGTTTCTCGTAGCGGTGAAATAAAACGTAATCCCTTTGGATCACGCACACACTTATAACTGTACACTTCGATTTTACGATTTCGCTTTCAACTACGCGATGTTGACTAATTAACTACATTTATAAATTTTGTCGCCTAACATTCCAAAGAAACTTACAAAAGTTCAAACAGGATATAATTTCACAGTTCGAACAGTATCGCTTTTGATCTTTTTCACTGTTCATGCACTTCTGATTCGGGCGTTTTATGATAATCATTGCAGTTCACTGTTCTCACTGTGATTTTCACGTCTCACCCAGTTCACAGTTCTCGTTAACGGCTAGTAGCTTCTTCTTTAAACACAAGTTCGCTGCAAGGGATTCCAAGTATAAATTATGTGTCCCTTTGGAAGTCAGATCTAGAAGCTGGAGATATCTAGAGAGAATGAAGAAGAATCTCTGACCATTCTTTCCTGTAGTCTTCTAAAGATGTGTCTCCAGCGCAGAAGACAGATCGTCGGTCGTGGGATCTTCTTCGGAGTAGGCTGCTACGCTGTTAATTTGAACCTGTGATTGTGATTTTTGCAAGGATGCCACTTGCCCAGGTTATTCTCTGTGTCTACAGAGGGCGAGATCTACAGTACTGACAATGATGGTTGGCTACTCTTCGCATTAATGTATTTAAATATTCACAGATTTACACTGTCTGTAACAACACTCGACATAGCTTTCTTAATTGTATGGTAACTTTTCCATCCAGCTTCAGAAATATGCTACAGATATCCGGCTCTCCTGTGCGCACTAGACAGAGTGAGTATTACGTATTCACAACTAAGTTACAGCCGATATAGAGTACAACGTGTCCGGCTCTGAAAGACACCCGAAACAGAGTGAGTATTACATATTCACATCTAAGTAACGCGTGATGCTGAGATACGTGTCCGACCCTCCAGAACGCCCGAAACAGAGTGAGTAGCTCAGCCAAAGTACTTCGTCTCCCAGGCGCCAAAGCCACCCATAGGTGTCCTCAGCACATCTGTTACAATATCGTTACACTTATGTTTCTCAAGACTAGTGAAATTTAATACAGATAAGTGATAGACTCGTAGAGTACCCCTGAAAGATTGCCTTACTACAAACTGCGTTAAATACAATGTAAAGTATATATATAGTTAATAAGAGAAGTTAGGCGTTTTGGCGCCTAGCACCCGAACATTCCGATCAATCAGAAGCAAGTTGAGTACAATTAGCGGGAATCTCCCACGGGACTGGTACATACTTTACCATCTGTCTGTCGCTTGTACCTCAGCCCATTTTTGTATCATATGCTGCTTCGCATGTACCAAGCTTCATCGAGACGAGCTTCTAGCAAAATAAAGTACTGGCGGCTACATCTAGGAATATCACACCACACTCGAACTCTGTCATCAGCTCTCACCAATTGAGATCGGGGTCCATCTGACCGAGCAACTGTCTTTTAGTCGTCTAGGCGTCACCCGATACGGTCAGGCGCCAAGGAAGGGCACTGCAGGCGATTTCATGCGGTCCGCAAACTCACTCGCGTCTGTCGTCTACAACCATAGCCAATTAACTCCACTTTCACCGCATTGTCCTAATTGATACTTTCGTCGTATGTCTCTCACTGATTTCTACGCTAATTTCACTCAGTGCTGCTTGTCTGTTAGCAAACGCCGCTACTCTCGGTTGGTAAGCGGAGGCCATCCAAAGTGGTATATCCCATGTGTCTAGGTCCAACTACCATACCGCCTCCAAAGTATGTTAATAACCGTTGTGCGCCCATGACACATCGGAAACATCGGATATCTTTACACGTGAATCACTAGAGTTCATACGACAGCTCAGCCAATGGATTGCCCTTCTGCCCTCTATATATGTCGGTATCGCTATCCCATGACTTTTGTCAGCTCAGTGTGTACGGAGTGGCCCTAGATTTGACAGCAGATTATTTGGCACGTTAGTGTTCCCAAAGCTATCGTACTGAGAGGTTAAATATTTACAACTGCCCGGCACCGATATTACGCTCAGAACCAGTCCAAACCCTGTGCTGGATAAAAACAAACGATTGTCGAACAAGACATGCATATGGTGGGACCACTTCATTTGCTATGTTAGTTTTTCTGCAAGTTACTACTTGCCATCGTAACGTAAAACTGCCACTGGTGTGAATACTCCGTTCCGCCCTCACCGTTATCATCTACTATCTGTGGACTGACAGCCATGCTGTTTTAGGGGAGAACTAGATTCTTACAGTTTATCAAGAGCTCCGAACCACGGTGCAACTTCGCATTTTTCATTTATGCAATAAATACCAAAAAAGAAGTCCTAGGACACCAAGGTCTGATTCACCGGTCTTTACTTTTGTAGTACATAACATAAACACTTGAACACCTCTCTATAGATACTGAAACTCTACTGAATCTCATGTCCTTAGTTTGGCAACTGGGCTTTCAGCTGTGTTTGATGTCTTGCCTACTGATAAAAAAAAAAAAAAAAATGTTCAAATGTGTGTAAAATCTTACGGGACTTAACTGGTAAGGTCATCAGTCCCTAAGGCTACACACTACTTAACCTAAATTATCCTAAGGACAAACACACACACACACACTCATGCCCGAGGGACGCCTCGAACCTGCTCCGGGACCAGCCACACAGTCCATGACTGCAGCGCCTGAGACCGCTCATCTAATCCCGGCTCTACTGATTTACAGAAATTCTTCTCAATCAAGCAAAAATCTGAATTGAAGTCATAATTTCGAGACCCATTCGAAAAATCACGTAACATTTCCTCTTGCTTCTTTGGAATATGTTGCCAAGGCGGTTTCTTTAAAAGAGCAGCGACAGCTGCAAATTCCAGAATGAGATTTTCACTCTGCAGCGGAGTGTGCGCTGTTATGAAACTTTCCTGGCAGATTATCACTGTGTGCCAGACCGAGACTCGAACTCGGGACCTTTGCCTTTGGCGGGCAAGTGCTCTACCATCTGAGCCACCCAAGCACAACTCACGGTCTGTCCTCACAGCTTTACTTCCGCCAGTACCTCGTCTCCTATTTTCCAAACTTCACAGAAGCTCTTTCCTGTTAATCTAGCAGACCTAGCACTCCTGGAAGAAAGAATACTGCAGAGACATGGCTTAGACACAGCCTGGGGGATATTTCCAGAACGATTTTCCGCTCTGCAGCGGTGTGTGCGCTGTTATGAAACTTTCCTGGGAGATTAAATCTGTGTGCCGGATCGAGACTCGAACTCGGGACCTGTGCCTTTAGCGAGTTCGAGTCTCGGTCCGGCATACAGTTTTAATCTACCACGAAAGTTTCCTGCAAATTTTTTGTCCAGTGGCCGGCCGGTGTGGCCGAGCGGATCTAGGCGCTACAGTCTGGAAACGCGCGACCGCTACGGTCGCAGGTTCGAATCCTGCCTCGGGCATGGATGTGTGTGATGTCCTTAGGTTAGTTAGGTTTAAGTAGTTCTAAGTTCTAGGGAACTGATGACCTCAGAAGTTAAGTCCCATAGCGCTCAGAGCCATTTGAACATTTTTTTTCTTTTTTTGTCCAGTCTGATCTTGTGCTCCATCTACAATGAGGTGACATGGGAGATGGGATAGCGATATTGACAGATAGATGCTGGTACTATCACGGACACGACATACAATAGCGCTATGCATTGGCGGAGCTGTCGTTTGTACTCACGTGGTTCACGTAAAAAGGCTTCCGACGCGATTATGGGCGCACAACGCTAATTAACAGACTTTGAAGGCGAAGTGGTAGCTGGAGCTAGACGAATGAGGCATTCCACTTCTGAAATCGGCAGGGAATTCGAATTTCCGAGATCCGCAGTGTCAAGAGTGTGCTGAGAGTATCAAAATTCAGACATTACCTCTCACCACAGACAACACAATGACCAACGGTCTTCACTTAACCAACGAGAGCAGCGGCGTTTGCGTGTTAGATTAGATTAGATTAGTTTTCGTTCCATAGATCCGAGTTGAGGAGATCCTCGTGGATGTGGAACATGGCACCTTTTTTTATTTTTATTTTTTTTAAGCTGAAATAACAATACTAATAGTATAAATATATACAACATATCATTTGTTTCTATTAAAAAATTCGTCAATGGAGTAGAAGGAGTTGGCCACTAGCAAGTCTTTCAGGCTCCTTTTACACTGATCTCTATTTGTAACTAAATCTTTTATGTTTGCTGGCAAATTATTGAAGATGAGTGTTCCTGAGTAGTGGACCCCTTTTTGAACTAAAGTAAGTGCGTTTAAGTCCTTGTGCAGATCATTTTTGTTCCTGGTATTGTATGTATGAACTGAGCTGTTTGTTGGAGAAGGAGCTATATTATTTAGGACAAATTATATTAAGGAGTAAATATAATGAGAGGCAGTAGTTAGTATACCCAGTTCGTTGAAGAGGTTTCTACAAGACGTCCGTGAGTTTACTCCACAAATAATACGTACTACACGCTTTTGGACTCTGAAAACTTTTGTTTGACTTGAAGAGTTACCCCAAAATATTATACCATATGACATTATGGAATGAAAGTAGGCAAAGTATGCAAGCTTTTTCACTTTTATGTCTGCTAACACTCTAATTGCAAATACAGATTTGTTAAGGCGTTTCTGCAGTTCTGTGGTGTGCTCCTCCCAACTGAATTTATTATCAAGTTGTAATCCCAGGAATTTAAGACTGTCAACCTCTTCTATCTGCTCTTCTTCGTACTTTATGCATATGCTGGGTGGAAAGCTCTTACAGGTTCTGAATTGCATATAGTGAGTCTTTTCGAAGTTTAATGTCAGTGAGTTGGCTTTACACCATTTATTAATATCCATGAAAATATCATTATCAGATCTTTCTAGAACTACACTCGACATACTATTTATTATAATACTTGTGTCATCTGCAAACAAAATGAACTCTGCTTCTGGTAGTGTAACTGATGAGAGATCATCAATGTACACAAGAAAAAGCAATGGCCCTAAGATGGATCCTTGTGGGACACCACATGTAATTTCTTCCCATTCTGATGATGACTGATGACTTAATTCACTAGTCCCTTGCACTGACACCCTTTGTTTCCTGTTAGCGAGGTATGACTTGAACCATTTTGCAGCACTGCCCGTCACACCATAGAATTCTAATTTATTTAAAAGGATGTTGTGGTTTACACAATCGAATGCCATTGACAAATCGCAGAAAATACCTGCTGTTGTCAATGCTAACAAGTAACACCGTGTGTAATAACCGCAGAAATTAATGTCGGATTACTACAAACGCATCCATTCAGACAGTGTGGCGAAATTTGGCGCCAATGGACAATGGAAACCGACAAACGATGCGAGTGCCTTTGTAACAGCACGACATTGCCTGCAGCGCTTGTGCTGGGCTCGTGACCACATTGTTTGAATCCTAGCCGACTGGAAAACCGTGGCCTTCTCAGATGAGTCCCGATTTCAGTTGGTAAGACCCGATGGTAGGGTTCGAGTGCGGCGCAGGCCCCACGAAACTATGGACTCAAGTTGTCAACAAGATACTGTGGAAGCTGGTGGTGACTCTGTAATGGTGTAGGCTGCGTTTACTTGAAACAGAGTGGGTCCTCTAGTCCGACTGATCATTGATTGGAAATGATTGTGTTCGCCTACATGGAGACCACTTTCAGCCATTCATGGATTTCATGTTCACAAGCAAAGATGAAATTCTTATGGATGACAGTGCATCATGTCAGAACATTCTGGACAGTTCGTACGAATGATTTGGCCACTCAGTTCAGTTTGTGCACAAAATCCTGCACTGGCAACACTTTCGTGGTTATGGACTGCTCGTATTTCTGCAAGGGACTGCCACCGACTAGTTTAGTCCACCACCCAACTTCGAGTTTCTTCTCTGGATAAGGAGGTCCGACACGATATTAGCAGGTACGTCATGACTTCAGTGTATAATAACTACAAAGATGGCGGGAGTTTAGGTTCACGAAGAAGGAATAAAAGCTCGAAGGCTGCGGAGAACATTGTAAATCTGCTAGAGACTGCACAGAATTAGGAAGAATAGTCGAATGGGAGGGATAGTTAGATGTTATAAAATAACACTAGCAAAAGTTAAACAAATTAACGGGTTGTAATCGAATTAAGTGAGTCAACACTGAGGGAATTAGACAAAATGAGATGAATTTTGTTATTTGGGCAGCTTAATAAGTGACAATTATCGAACAACACAGAGTGTATAAAATGTAGACTGGCAATAGGATGAAAACGAGAAATTTTTTAACTTCAGATAAAAGTCGTGTGTTAGTAAGTCTTTTTGAAGGTATTTGTCCTCATTGTATCCTCTTATGGAAGTGAAATCTGGATGATAGAAATTGCAGATAAGAAGAGAACAGAAGCTTTTTAAATATGGTACTACAGAAGGAGGCTCAAGATTATATCTGTAAATCGAACAACAAATAAGGATGTACTGAATCGAATTGGGGAGAAATGAAATTTGACTTGGCATCTATTGACTTTGCAATTCTCTCTGTTCTCTGATTAATTTATGACACCATTATTAAAGTATATTTATCTGCTCCTATCCATCACTTTATTTTTATTATAAATTGTCCACATTTTGATTCTGATGTCATGTTTGTTGAAGACTTTGTAAGTACTGTAATTAAAATTGGTGACGCATCGCATGTTCTGAACTACAGAGTTTTTCCGTTTTCGTTGAGATTTATTTAATCCAAAATAACCATTGATGCTAATCAGTATTTCGCTCGTTTATTACGTTCTGTTAATTAATAAGCTGTAAATGACAATTTTCCTTGATTCTCGTAAGTTTCAGCAAAATCGGATGGAGATATGCTTGCTAAAAAAGAAAAAGAACGAAACCAGATCTAGCTAGAGACATTCTGCTTTTAATTATTTGCAGCGTACAGTCCTTTTAAGGTGATTAAAACGAATAATTCGGCAAATGAAATGTAGTAACCTGTGTTTCCGTGGCCAATACCTCTATTTACGTTCCACCGTGTCTGTGCTCGGAGAGCCTTGGCGGGAAGGATGGAGTACATTGTGTGCCATCTAGCGGCGCCACGCTGAAGCCGTACCACAGAGCCTTTCGGCGCCTTCTATATCGTGGTGTTGGCCCCTGTATTCTCGCATACAGACACTTCACTCATTTAAGCATGCTAACAAATTTCTAGAAATGACTGTGAATCTACGAACTGCAGTTTTAGCAGCACCGATCGTTAAGGGAAATGCTATGGATGTAGCGGTCGCCCACAATATTGGTATCGTCCGCTGTTTACGGGATAAATGCCCGTTCCTTAGTACCGGAGCGGTTTTGGAATCTCCCTACAGTCAAAGAGAATGTGAAATTTCAAAAATATTGCCGAAATAGTCCATTATGTGTTCTCTGTCGCTTGCTCACACAGCCCATATCGAGATATTGGGAGGGATCGGTCCGATGCCTAACGCAGAATGCTGCACCTGTTGGTAAGATACCACGGTCCTCCGTCACCAACGATACATAAACATGGTTGTAACATACTTAGCCAAGAACCACCCCGAAATTCCGCAACGACATTCGTTCCCCCTGTTGTAAAAGATAAACAAAACAGTAGTAAACCTTTTGTGCTCTGACAAGTAAAATCTATGACGGCTTGCTGTTGGCTACATTCAGTTTCATACGTCAAAGAAACTGTTGTAAAAAAAGAGACAAAAAAAGACCATGTTGGTCAGCACATCTCTCTTTTACCTGTGAACCGAAATGCAACGGTCGAAAATAGGAAGTCTCTGTTCTAGCTTTTTTTTTCTTTGCCCTGAGTCATCAGTCATCTGCCACAGGTTTGATGCGGCTCGCCATGAATTCCGCTCCTGTGCCTATCGTTTCATTTCGAGGAGCACTTGTGTCATCAGTTATTTGCTGGACGTATTCCAACACCTGTTTCCCTCTACAGTTTCTTCCCTATACAGCTCCCTCTAGTACCATGGAAGTTTACCCCTGACGAAGTAACAAATGTCCTGTCATCCTGTCCCTTCTTCTTGCTAGTGTTTTGACATATTCTTATTGTTGTGGTTGGCAGGAGAGTTAACCCCGTATTGCTAAAGGAGGCCGAAATGCACGCGTATTAACTCACGCAGGCTGGCGTGAGGTCTGGAACATGACAAGGGAATTAGAATTGAGAAAAATGGAAGTAGCTGGTGGAATACTTAACTTTAATCCATTAATGACGAACGTCGCTCTCGACGGTACATGATGCACAATAACAATAGAAACTGATCATAGCGCCTTGCTAGGTCGTAGCAATTAACGTAGCTGAAGGCGATGCTAACTATCGTCTCGGCAAATGAGAGCGTAGAAGTCAGTGAACCATTGCTAGCAAAGTCGGCTGTACAACTGGGGCGAGTGCTAGGAAGTCTCTCTAAACCTGCCGTGTGGCGGCGCTCGGTCTGCAATCACTAACAGTGGCGAGACGCGGGTCCGACGTATACTACCGGACCGCGGCCGATTTAAAGGCTACCACCTAGCAAGTGTGGTGTCTGGCGGTGACACCACACTTATCCTTACAGATTCTGTGGAGAACCTCCCTATTCCTTACCATATCAGTCCACCTAATGTTCAACATTTCTATGTAGCATAACATCTCAAATGCTTCGATTGTCTTCTGTTCCGGTTTTCCCATAGTCTCACCACCACACAATGCTTTGTTCCAAACGTACATTTTCTAAAATTTCTTCCTCGAGTTAAGACCTACGTTTGATACTAGCAGACTTCTCTCGGGTAGGACTGCCCTTTTTTTTACCAGAGCTAGTCTCGTCTTCCTTGCTCCGTCCCTCATTGGTTAGTCTGCTGCCTATGTTGCAGAATTCCTTAACTCCATATACATCTTAATCACCAATTTTGTGTTACGTTTTTCGCTGTTCTCATTATTGCTACTTCTCATCACTTTCGCCTTTCATAGATTTACCCTCAAAACCATATTCTGTCACAATAGGGTATTGATTCCATTCAACAGATCCCGTGATTCTGCTTCAATTTTACTGAGGACAGCAACGTCATCAGCGAGTCTGATCTTCGCTAAAAATGAAATGAAAGATCGTGTGGTATCGATGGCCAGGAGGCCTCATCCGGGGAAGTTCGGCCGCCGAGCTGCAAGTTTTCTTACCGGGGACGCCACATTGGGCGACTTGCGTGTCGGTGATGAAGAGGACAGCACGACACCCAGTCCACAAGCGAAGAAATCTCCAACCCGGCCGGGAATCAAACCCAGGCCCGCTGAATGGCAGGCAAACACGTTACCAATCAGCCAAGGAGGCGGACTTAGCGTTGATATTTTTTCACCTTAAATTTTAATCCCACTCTTGAAACTTTATTTTATTTCCGTCATTTTTAGTTAGATGTAGAGATGTCAACTGAACTGCCTCTTGAGCTAATAATTATCGCTGTTTCTATAGCCTCAGTGAACTTCAAGCGTATCTCTTCATTTTAATATTTCCATATCCCACTTCTTTGCGCTCTGATTCTTCCTCACTAGTTTCTGAAACTTCAATCTACTCTTTATCATTACTAAATTGTAATCTGAACTTATATTTGCTCCTGGGTACGCCTTACAATTCACTATCTGATTTCGGAATCTCTGCCTGATCTTGATGTAATCTAACTGAAATCTTCACGTATCACCCTGCCTTTTCCAAGGATACCTCCTTCTCTTGTGGTTCTTAAAAAGAGTAATTACCATTAGTGGTTGAAATATATTGCAGAACTTAGTCTTTTTCCTCTCTCATGCCAAGGTTTGTCATCGATCTGATGAGAACAACCCTGTCATTGTACTGTTCACAGTAACTGATTCTCTTCCCTACCTCCCCATTCATAACGATCCCCACTCTCGGTACACAATTTTCTACTCCTGGTAATATTACCTTATACTCACTTACCTAGCATTACAAAATAGAAAAATAGCTTGAAATATTAATGTCAAAAAGATACAGTCTCCAGCATTTGTTACCTTTATCTATCCTTATAGAGTGCAAGACAGTCTAACGAACAGTCGCAGAGTTGCAAATTCGGCTGTACTATTGGTATTGTTGTATAATAAGGCGTTAAGCTATCGTGGTGAAGATGACCATGGTTCAATCCTAGGCTGTTCAGGGTCAATTCTGGGAGGTTTTTCACGTTTAACCAGTCGAATGCTATGGCTTCGGTGACATTGTACAAACAACTAAAAAATGTAGCTTCCAAACGCCTTTGTTTAAAATGACGTTGAAAACTAGAAACAAGAAAATAATGACAGAAATCCATTAACATGATTATATGTGAAGATTTTTATTCAAACAGTGATTTAGATGGTATCAAAGTAAATAATTTTTTTTTGAAAGTTTAATTTCTGTTTCTCCTCTTTGAAGAGTATTGTTCAACAGCATTTTCGTTAGTAACATTCGATGACATGTAAGAAAATTATCCCGTTTTTTCCAGCTTCAGATGTTTAATTTTCGCTTCACCCGAACACTAGTGTTTGCGAGTAAAACATTTTTTTTTTTTGTAAATAATTTCTAGCTTTATTTTATAACTCATTGGGAACTGTGGATTTAATCATGGATGCATTTAATTTAGGACACTAATTCGAAAATGATGGCATCCTAATCATATTAATGATTTAGGTAGAGGTCCTTTCCACACACTAATGGAATACGGTTACCTGTTAGATATCAAAGTAACCAAACTTCAAAAAACTACTCGGTAATATCCATGATTTCTTTGAAAAATGAAATGTTTTGAGTGTCTCCTATAATACGTAACTCTTGGGCATGACAAGTCTTCAAATTTACCGGATTAGCTATGTCAAGAATGGCAAATTTAGAATCTTACCACATCTTGGACAAATTTCTGTCGACCCCCATACCTTGTATGGTTTGTAAGATATCTCATTTACAGTTTCGGTAAGCAGAAAACATTACCGATACAGATAGTACAAGACACAGTCAAGGAAACAATAAAATGTCTAGCTGCGAATTTTTCATTTGGCGTTTGGCTCTGTATTGTGTCTGTAAAGTGACTTAAAGTAGTTGTCATTAAGTTCCGTATGAAATTGCTCTGACTAAAGATGCCCTCCTACTAAGTGAATAAAGCGCCAGAAGGTATTATAATTACGCTAGCTGACTGCTCTTGACGTATGATTCGATAGAGGTACACATACGGAGCACAATCGGTACTTTTTGGCGTCTAAAGTAATGTATTATTATTAAAGGAGCAAAGTTCTCATCACTGAATTTAACCTTAGGTCCCACAAGCATAATATCGATTACACCTAGGAGGCAACGCATATACCATTATTGTGGGTTCAGTGACAATTTGTAACAATTAGCTGTTAATATCTAGTAATACAACATTCCCACAAAAATTTTTATCAGTACGGCATAAAAACTGTTGGTCTGCAGTTCTCAGAAAAAATTATATTCTGGAATCTGAAAAAACTTTATTAAAGTAGTAGAATTCCTTTCTGCCCATACAGTCCATACAATGTGAGAAGTGGTCTCATCGAACTGACGATTGATCTGAAGTCACAGACCATTTCTTTATTATTTCTGTGCAAGGTATCGGTGCAGGCCTCCTGATGGCTCATTGCCCCTACCACGAAAATGTGCTTCAGTACCCAAGGAATATTTCTTCTCCAAAGTGGATTTACCCATTCGTGATTATGGCGAAGGATTACCTTTTCTTCCAGAGTAGGTGCATGGAGAATTATTGTGTACAATTCCCACTAAACCATAGGCTGCTTTTATACATCGCTCTCCATCTTCCTCATTATAATTCAGTGCAGCCACATTCATTATCACATTATATCACACCCAAGCAAAAGCGCACTTTCAGACCTGCACAGAGTGGAAAAGAATAGAATAAAGAAGAAGGTATCGTTCCATTTCGAACGTGTAAGCCATGTAGGCTGTGACAGCCCCCTCAGCCTTCATTGACCAAGTCCACTCTCACTTCGAACATCGTACCGCAGACATTCTAGCATAGCAAAAGCAACAGTAAGTATATAGAAAATCGTTAAGTGGATAGAGATATGACGGTAAAGATTGCTCGCGAATAGTAGACACATAAAACATAATTTTTTGAAGTTGGCAAATTATAGCAGACAACTTTCAACTTCTTTTTCTTTCTTAGGTCATAAAACGTTCTCTTTTGTACCATTCACAGTCACGTGTTGACAACACGCAGTCCATTTTTTGCATTACCTGTGATCGATAGGATTTCAGGTACACTGCTTGTGTTGGAGAGGTCATCGACTGTGCCTACTTGTAAACAATAATACTCTCACACCCTACACTAGGCAATTTTTATCTCCCTGGGTCATACTGGCTCAAAATTAAATTAAAAGTAATTCCCGTCCACCAGTTGTGAGCATGGTTTCCAGGTCGTCTTCCCTGGTTGTAGGGCAAATACACGAATTGGAAATCTCCCTTGCAAATATTCTTATTTAAGGCTCTCTCCATGCCACCAACATCTCGCCCAGTATTTGGCTAAAATCTCCCTGACTATGAATGTGCAAATACTCCGACAGCTATTTCTACCTAGAGGATGAACAGTATACAAAAAGTATGTTGTCAAATGGTTAACGTATCGTGCAGTGGCAGTCGATGAACGTCTTTCAGACCTGTGCTAGTTGAAGTACATCGCTAATAACTTCTTTGACATTAAGGATCTATCAGTATTCAATTTATCATCCACTCCATTGTGCCAAATCAGACAACGACATGACTTTGTAGGGAAATAAGAGAAACAGCGAAGAAATTTGGATTAAATGAAGTTACTCAAACGTTATTGATTCCTGGTTCTATATTGGGAGCAAAGTAGAATCCACACCAGCCGACCAAAAAGTTTCTAGACTGATTTTATTCCTCGCGTAAAAGCGACGTCAGCGCAGTAACTACGGTGGTAGCTTCAACTAACAACTGTAAACAACAGATGTGCGTTAGACCAGTCACTCGTGAGCGCGCAGTCTCAAGTAGTGGACGTGCACAGTGTTGTGTCAACACTGTTGTGTCACAAATTTCTAAATCAAGTTTCCAAGACATTCTCCAGAATGCTATCAATAAGAGGAAAGTGTGGGGAAAGTTTGTCCTGCACACATTTACTACCAAACACGAACGTTGTAGCCACCTGCCACGACTTGATGGAAATGCAAAACACGAACCACTCCTTAGCGGAACAGATCATCATGGTGATGAAACTTGGTCTTATCAGTGCGGACCTACCATAAAACGACAAAGAGCACAAATTCATATGAGATAAGTAACATTCAAGCCATGGTGACGAGCGAGTTGAACAGCGTCCCATAGAAGGACCTTTCTGACGGTTTTACATGGCTCTATGAACGTTCTGTGTTTGTATGCTTGGTGGAGGGGTTATGCAGTACACAAAAAAAGCGTTTCCACCATTTTACTTTTTTCTATTTCTTATTAATCCAATCTCAAAACTTTTTGGACTGGTGGAGTACACACTCCGTCCCTGTGACATCTGGTCTTGGAGTATGGGACTTCAGTGCGCCTGTAAATTCCTTCATTGTGCCATGTTGTAATTCGGCAAAAAGGTTCGATCGCTTGGTGCCTGATTAAGGATTTAAACTTATTTCTTGTTATAAACCTTGTGTCACTGGCTATAAATCTAAGGAACCGAGACACTGCTGGACAGGAATAATCACAGGCAATGATAGTCGACGTAAAACACAGTACATACGTAATAGAGGTCGAGTGGTATATTTATAACGCAAAATGATGTAGATTTTACCACATGGGAAATCAGGATGACGATCAATAACGTTCATATTTGACAAAGGTCATGCACCCAACAGGAAGGTCGATATCGGACTCTTAGTAAGGAAATGTCCTCCTCGTGCACTAATGGACATTTTCCACCTGTTATTTACGCTGGCTACCAAACTGTTGAGGACTCGTTAAGGGATATTGTCCTACTCATCTCTCAAGGCGGCTTTCACTTTTCGCACGGTTCAAGGAGCGGTTGTTCGTTCAGAAACACTTCTGTAAAGAGAATCCCTGGCGTACCCTAGAGGATTTAGGTCCTGGGAATACGCAGGCCTCCCATACGTTCAATATCTCCTCAGAGTTCCTGAATGGAAGGGCATTTTTGTACATAAACAGAGAGTTAGGACCTTCCGTACCCATAAACAGACGGAAAAGATATAAATTAATCTGCCTGTCATATCGTGCAAAGATATGCAGCAGTTTTGGGCCATTGTGCCAACACCATAACGCCTATGCCATACTGATGACGTTCATGTTCATTGTGGTGGCCAGAATCATTTACTACTGTGAAGCGGTGTTCGTGGGATAACACTCTGAAACACTGTTGCTGACCCCAGCATGCTGCTCTTTCTCGACGATGGGGTAGTTGAAGAGGGATTTTTTGAACAGGCCCCCAAGCATGAAAACCAGCGTGATTACAGCGTCGGAAATGGTTTTGGCAGAGAAACGTGTGCAGGAGCAGTTGCAAGGTCAGCAGCTATTTGCCTAGGAGTGTGATGTCTCTTCCTTTTCGCCACTAGGGCTACGTATCGATCCTCTTGCGGTGTGGTGGACCAACTACTACCACCGGCATGCTTTCGCATAGCATTTCCGTCTTCAGTGGCCTTCCTAAATAGCGAGATGACACTTTCGGATACACTCACTACTGTGGCCACCGTAGTGGCACTTTGACCGACTTCGAACCCTCCAACTGCTCTACCACCATCTCAAGCACTCAAATGAAATATTGCAGATATGTTGTCATAGCACACGGAATTTCGCACCAAACAGTTCGACAAGAACCTTCGGCAAATGCCGTACTACATGAACTGTTGAATGCGTACAGTAAGTTCATGCACAGGCTTCGCACGATTTAATACGCCCCGCCGTCTACATTGCCTTTTGCTGTCATTGGTCGGGTGTTGCGTAGCAGTTTGCTGTTGTTCCTAAGCAAGTGTCATTTGTTCCATAGGAATTGTCAAACACTGTTGAATGAGAAACAAGGAAGTAGTAAATCAACACAAAAAATGTTCAAATGTATGTGAAGGGACCAAACTGCTTAGGTCATTGTTCCCTAGACCTACACACTACTTAAACTAACTTAAACTAACTTATATCAAGAACAACACACACAACCAAGCCCGAGGGAGGACTCGAACCTCCGGTGGTTGGGAAATCAGCACAGGAATACAGTGTTTCATTAGGAGACGCCCTCAAAACATAACAATTACTTGCTCACATTAGCTACAAATTTTACGCTCTTGCTTGTGGTTCTATTTCTACAAATGGCAGAGGAAAATTTTGCACTCCACAATTACTTCATGTTTTTGTATATTTACTGTTTATATCCTTCAGGAAATTGACAAACATTGCAACACTATTCCCGAAGTGTGTTGCCTGTCACCGTGTAGATGAGTCACATCAGGTACACAAAAGTACAGATAATCTTCTTGAAAACTTGACATTTAATGTTCTATTAAGAAAACTACATTGTTGCACTTGCCGTAAGTGTGTCTACAACAATGTGGCAACATAAACGTTGATAGGCAGTACGTGACTTTAGATATCAAGTATGTAGAAATGTACTTTGCTTTATAGTGACAAGTAGACACTCTTGAATATTTAAGATGCTGCTAGGCGAAGTCCTACACAGCTGACTCGAAATTTTTAATACCTGTAGTGGCATGCTTGATCAAACGATTGTGTTGAAGAGGCAGCAGGTTTATTTATGAGACTTCAATTTAGAAATAAGACGCAGAACTGATTTGGCTAATTTATCGATTTATTCGGCATGTCATGACGTTGTTTTTCACAAGAGAATGTATAACTTAATCGTAAATGAAAAAAAAGGCACACACAGCAGAGTTTTGTAACGATAAAGCAAAGTTGAATGCGTTTCTCTTCTTTTCTATTATCTTTGAGCACAACATTTTTTCCTTCCCTAGAAGTCTGGAACATCCAATGTAATAAGATGCTGTAAATGAAAGTATTTTTCTCTGTGTTCTGGTGACATTTTGTAACCACAATTTTTTACATAAGCCAGAAACAAATTACGGAGATCTCTGGCTGGCATGCTCAGACAGCTGCAGTTCTACAACCATGTAGTACAGAGAGTTCTGCTGCACACAGAACATGTTGGTCAACTTTGGTCTGGAAACCAATAATTCATCATGACAAGGACTTCGAACGTTCTCGATATATGTCAGCAGGGCTTTTTCAGATCACATATTTCTTGTAGTCGCATTAAAACCGTCTCATTTACAACAGCATGGTATCAGCAGTCGTCTTATTTAACATGGTATAGTAAACGCCACATACACCGTCCATCCAAAAAAAACCCATATTGATTCCATTGCTAGTGCATAAGCGACGTTGTAAGCTATTTACCGTGTCTTTTACTGTTTAGGCATCGATCTCCACAAGACAAAGAACAGGAATATGCAGCGTCTCGGTGGAAAAGATTTTTTTGCAGCTGTAACAGGTGCATTCCATGTAGCGCTACAGTGGACGTACCTGATTATTTCTGTAACTCGGTCCGTATCAGCGAAGCAGCAACCTGTTAAATCTCACCTGCCTTACCTGGTGTGCACTCGTTCCGTTGTTGCGCTCTAACTAGTAGCACATACACAATCTTCGAAATAAAAGAGAGGCCTGTGAAGTGGTTCATTGGCCAGAAAATAAAATTCTTAGCAGAATGCTCTATCGTCGAGACTCTGTCTTTTCCATTTAAGTTGGTGTACATGAGAGAAGATTTAAAATAAAAAATAAAGGTACATCATGCCAGAACTCATAGACTCTTCGCGGAAGCCACTAATTCAAAGCAGTCGTCTTTCCAGCTTAACTCTGACGGACGAGCGACACACTACGGTATCACACAAAATATGCTGCCACACGGGACATTATAAGAGAAACTCTCCGCTACTATTACGTTTACACATGCAACCGCGACCAAAAGGCCATCTACAATTATCTACCACGACAGTGAGCATATACACAGTAAGACAGTAAATGAAGTCCTGCTTACCAGTACGAATGTGAGACATAACCATGTCTAAATCTTTAGTTAATATCACAGATAAAAATATGTTTTCGCCATTAGAAAAATCACTTCCAGCGCGACTGTACGTAACTATATTTCAGAGACATTAGATGAACTAAGAATAAATCTAACTTCGCCGCTGACGTAGCGCTTCCACCTGCTATATGATCTGAACTCAGCCAACAAGCATTGCTATCTGTTGAGGACAAGTGACACTACCTCTACTTGTAACTTTTTGCAGACTGTGGCGTCAGATACGTCACTTACTTAGTGTTTTCTGAGACTCAGCAGTAACGCACAGTTACACGCAGTTGAAGAACTTCTTGTAATAACTTCATGATCGATGTTTTGGAAATTTGTGATACGTTCCTTTGGGACCAAACTGCGAATGTCATAAGTCCCTAGGCTTACGCACTACTTAATCTAAAAGTAACATACGCTAAGGACAACACACACATCCATGCCCCAGGGAGGACTCGAACCTCCGACGGGGAAGCCGCGCGATCCATGGCAAGGCGCCCGAGACCGCACGCAACCCCCGCGGCAGTCGATCTTTCTGTTATAAAGGAAGAGACTATCGTGCTGTTTCTAAGGGTGTTATTCCATCAAGACTGCGTCTTACTTTTTAGTGTCGACGGGAGTAATCGTATGACAAGCTTCTAGAACATTTGAGACACCTTGTTGTCGCCCCTCTCTGGAACCTAGCTTCCGCTCTTTTAACAGACTCTCTTCTCTCCACCTTGCATGACAAAGGTCGAGCATGGCTGCCGTTCATCTTCCAAATTCCGATGTGCTACGAGTTTAAAATCCACTTAACTCTTGAACCAAACCTAGTATTTTTATGTGGATTGCATCCATAAATTGCAAAATCCACAGAGCTTATTTTATTGTCTGTGCGAACACAAACTATACTTTTCATCACATGAAGAGCTCACGTAACGTTTAATTCGGAAATGATCATAGGAACTGCCTTGTTTCAATGTCACTCTAATAACAATGGTGGGAGCTTAAACTAACAACTGTAAATAATACAGGGGCATTCGACCAGCTGGTTGTGGGCAGTTAATAATATGTAGTGCACGTGTGGTCACAGTCTGTCATGGTGGTTGTGTCACAATCCATAATGGACCAATTCTCTAAATAAAGTGCTGAAGACATTCTCCTGAATATTCTGAAAAAGAGTGAAGTGTGGGCAAAGTTTATCCTTCACATCTTGACCCGGAACAAAAAAAATGGCATGTGGATAATTGTTGCAACTTGATTGAAATCCAAAGTACGGACAACTCTTTTCTGGGAAAAAATCTTCACTGCTAATGAGTCTGCCGTCTTAATGAGAACCTACCACAAAACTATCAAGTCCAGAAATTCAAATGAAAGGACAATGGTTCGACTGCACACAGACGTGCAAGTCAGTGTGACGTGCCAGTTGAACAAGATCTTTTCTGACGCAATCACCTTGTTATATGAACGTTCTTTTCATTGTATTCAAGTGGGGGGACGTGGATGGGTGGGGAGACTATGAAGAACACCTAAAGTATTAAATTCACCATTAACTTATCTCTGTTTTTTTTAGAAATCCAGTCTCGAAACTTTTTTGACTGGTGGGGTACGTAGCTTCAGAAACATACATTGAGGTGACAAAAGTCATGGCATAGCGTTATGCGCTCATACAGATGGCAGTAGCATCGCTTACACAAGGTATAAAAGGTAATGCGTTGGTAGAGCTGTCACTTGTACTCCGGCGATTCATGTGGAAAGATTTCCGAGTCATTACGTTCGCAAAACGAGAGTAGAGTCTCAACTCGAAATGGTAATTATACGACGAACGAGAGCAGCAACGTTGGCGTAGAGCTGTCAGTGCTAACAGACGAGCAACACTACGTAAGTAACCTCAGAAATCAATGTGGGACGTAAGGCGAACGTATCTGTTAGGACAGTGTGGCGAAATGAAGCGTTAATTGGTTACAGCAGTGCTTTTGCTAACGCGAGTGCCTTTGCTAACGGCACGACATCGCCTGCAGCACCTCTCCTGGGCTCGTGACCGTATCGGTTGGACCGTAGACGACTGGGAAACCGTAGTCTGGTCAGATGAGTCCCGATTCATGTTGGCAAAAATTCCTGGTAGGGTTCGATTGTGGCACAGATCCCACGAAAGCATGGGCACAGGTTGTCAACAAGGCAATCTGCAAACTGGTGGTGGCCAACACTGGTGTGGGCTGTGTTTAAACGACATGGACTGGGTCCTCTGGTCCAACTGAACCACTGAAAATTATTATGTTGGCTACTTCGAGTCCATTTTCAGCCACTAGACGCGTTTCGCTTTCTTGAGGTAAAGCATCACCAGTGGTTTGTAATTAAGTAGCCTGGTGAAAAAAATCACGCATTTTTGTAGTTGCAACGACACAACAAAAATACCCCCTAGAATTATTAAGCAACCACGGATACTATGGGCGCACAAATGAAGAATTCATTCTTATTAATTAACACGGCTCCTGTCGTCGAGCCGTCCTTGTTCGTGATTGGTTTGAAAAACATTTTGGTCTATTCGGGAGAATGATTTGGCCAGTCACATCGTCCGACATGAATCACATCGAACATTTATGGGATATATTCGAGAGATCAGTACGTGCACAAAATCCTGCACCGGCAACATCGTGGCTCAATATTTCTGCAGGTGACTTCAACGACTGGTTGAGTCCATGCCACTTCGACTTTCTGCCCTCTGCCGGGCAAAAGGAGACCCCACACGACATTAGGAGGTACCCTATGACTTTTGTCATCTCAGCATACAGAGAATTCAGATTTGACAAATGACTGAAATATCTGTATACGTGAAGATGGTCTCTTAAGTATTACGTACTAGCTGAATTACTAACATATATAATGTACAGCAATTTGTAGTACGACACAGAGATTTTTCACAATTTCCTACTGACATATTGTAGATCATCTCTTACAGACAAGAATGAATTCCTTAACGCAGTAGACTTGATTCGTGGGAATGCTGTGTACAATGGGAAATCAGTAAGTAAACTGGAACCGCAAATAGAAGATTGTGGAATTTTAACAGTGACAGCCTGACAGGCAGGATATGTTACGATGGACTACGAGGTCTGGTTTCATGTATGGGACGTAAAAGAATGTGATAACTGCAATATCTATAGCATGACATAGCACATGCGTGGCAAATGTGCTTGATAATGATAGCACGAGTTTAATAAAGCACATTATCCTGCAACAGAGAGCCGGCCGAGTGGCCGTGCGGTTGTACGCCCTACAGTCTGGAACCGAGTTACCGCTACGGTCGCAGCTTCGAATCCTGCCTCGGGCATGGATGTGTGTGATGTCCTTAGATTAATTAGGTTTAATTAGTTCTAAGTTCTAGGTGACTGATGACTCAAAAGTAAAGTCGCATAGTGCTCAGAGCCATTTGAACCATTTTTTGGAACAGAGAATGTATTCTTTTATTATAAACAATTATCCTTGGAAATGGTATCTTAGGTCTTACTGATGTACTTTTCTCTTCATACTGAATTTAAATAATATAGTGCTAGTGGTAATTTTGTGGATGAGACTACAGTCATCTAGATTCGCATTTGCCATGTTGAACATAGATTGTTTATGGGTTGTCTGAAGACGCTTAACTTCAGGTAAGTAAGATTTTTACGCCTGCGTACTTTCAGTAACAGGAAATTGTTGCGTTTCATAGACAGCTTTCAGTAACTAATGTTTGGCTGTAGACCATTGTAAGCAATATAAATTAAATAATAACTCCCATAATATTAGTGAGTTTAATTTTTCAGTTTGCATAAGCGAAGTTCGTGTTTACTTTATTCTTGAGGTTGTTTCTTCCGAAACACAAATGTGTTCGTGTAATATAGTAACTACGACTTGATCTGTGCCGAATGAAGTCTGCGTTTGGTAAGTGCACGTATATGTCGAAGCACAGTACTGTCAAAGTGTTGTAAAATTAATCATTATGAGCATTCATAATTACCTCTGAGGTAGTGCACGAAAACTACAAGACATATAGAAAAAAACCTGTCAATGGATAGAGTATCTGCTCAGGTTTTAACTCATAGTACGCGCCGTGGCGTAGTTACAGAGCGCATCGCTGGGGGTAGGTATAGCAGAACACGTGGACAGTTCATCTGCTTCATAGTGTCACAAAGAATTATTTTGTATCATCTGAACCGGTTACTAAAGTGGACGGCTGTCGGTGTGCCTTTCAGCCCATTTAATTGCTCGCAAATATTGACATTTATCATGTCAGAAACGGAGCCCATATAGAACATCTGAAATATGGGTTAAGAAATTGGAGAGATGCCCTATCCAGCCATATGTGTCTTATTTCTGTGTGTCTTGTAGTTTTTGCTCAGTCATGTTTGAAGCCCCCTAAGGTACTTATGAATAACCCTGTACACTGAAAAGAGTTGTGGGCTCCTAATGTGTCTCTAATAAAATCCTGCCGGAGAACGATGAAAATTATTTTAATGATACTTGAACGCCACATCTCTTTTCAGCCTGATTCCCGCTTAGCATGTCCATCCGTTTGTTACCTTTCTTCTTCCAGAGACGTTCCATCTTTGACGATTTTATCCACTCTTTAAATCGTGGAAACAAATATGCTTGTAATGGTTCTTACATTTCTCTTATTTCGAGATGTGGAAGCGTTGTCTCAAACACCAAGCGCCGAGAACCACACTGACAAATATTGAAACAGTTTTCGGCTTTCTGGAGCTTGATAGCGGGATCATTTGCCTAAAGAAGAAAATAATAGAAATTTCCTTAGCGATTAAAATCTTTTGTACGATTTTATAGACATAATCTTCAGTGAATAATCACTACACAGTAATCTTGACACAACCCAAGCCGCTTTCTTTATTTTTTTCTGGTTAATGGTTTCGTTTGTCCATCTTCAGATGAAAATGTTGAGGTGGTGAACTTCGCAATAGTCAGTTTTACTGGCACCAGGCAGACGTAATACTTGCAATGAGCCAAGGTTGATGTAAAATATTTTCGCCGATCGTGTCTTATTTTGTCCCTAGCTTCTTCGCTGGAGAAGCCGACCTCATTAAGTTTCAGTGTGCAAGTACAGCAGCGTGGTGTGGATGGATATGTAAAGTGGAAGAGACGTACCGACAGAATGACGATTTGGATCGGGGTTGAGCTCGAATAGCTCAGTTGACAAAATCCTGTACAAATTCGAGTCATAGTCTGGCACACGGTTTTGTTCTATTAGGAAGTGTCGTTACAGTGCAAACTTCGCTGTAGAGTGAAAGACTGATGGAGCAAAAAGTCTCTTAGGATGACCGTGCTTCTGACTTGTGTATCGAGGAAACACAGGCGTCATTTCCAGGCTGCACCTTAACTCAAGACTTTTGGTTGTGCCCGTTCACGAGAAGTATGACTTTCCCGTCCGAACTAGAACGGATTCTATAACGGATCGTATTTACCATTAATTACCTTTCAACATTAGGGCATTTATGCATTCATTATTCTTCGATGGTTAACCAAAAAGTAAGCTTCTCATACCTCCTGACTTTAGCGTGTATTGCAGTCTGTGAAGAGGTCCGCATCTGAGTAGACGTAGGATCTCACTCTCGTACGCAGCAGCTGCCGCTCTGCCATCACTGGAGAGGACGGCTGTGTTTCTGCCTGCCGCAAACTGGATAATTAGCTGTGTAGTAACGCTTCTGAAGCCGCGTAAAGTACCGTCGATTGAAATTTTTAGCCATGCTTTTATAACTGTTGAGGTGGATGTTAAAAGCAAGAGATGCCTGAATGTCTGTGCATGCAGTTACCCTAATTTCTATAAAGTCTCAATATCAATGAGTACACCAGCGACAACATTGTGGGGATTTTACCTCTGTGCTCTTTCATTCGGGAGAGTTCCTGCAGCGAGAAATGCAGGAGAGCTTGTAAAACTACAGCACACTGCCCACAAATCTCTATCAACGTTTTCATAGATAGCGTCTAATTTGCATGAGCAAAGTATTTATTTTTCTGTAATTTCGAGATTTCATCTGCGAGTAAAATAAAATAAGTTTCTTGGTGTTTGACATCCATTTTGTAGAACGATTAGGAACAAGCTTTCTAATTTTATGTAAATCATAAGCGTTATATTGGAAGGGAAACGTTAGAGAAAGTTAGTTCTTGTATTTGTTAGAGAATAAACAATGATTTCAGCGACGTTTCTGTGCATTGCTTTGTTACATGAGAGTGTGCACACTCAGTGCTCCAGTTCCAGCCACGGTGTAGTTTCGATGAGTGTGTCTTATGCAACTCGAGAAACTGGCCAGTGTCATCCCAAGTCATATTTAACGTGACACGTTGAGAGCGACATTTGCCGGCAGATAAATCAAGCTTCAGTTAACATCAAGAGTCTGTCCCTATCTGTCCCTAATCGTCTGTACTTAATCAGTGTGTTCTCGTAACAGCTGGGGCTAATTGAGCACTGTCACAGACGCCGAACAGACGTCATCTCAACAGCATCGACAGCATGTCATAATTTTTGTAAGGTACACCAACTGAAATTCATTGAGAACTGGTAAGTGAGCCATGGCATTAGTCATGAAAAATTCTAACTTCACGTTCTTGTCATTATCGTCAGTGAGTGTTATGTGGGCTGGTTTTCTGGACTTTTACTGTTGTTACAGAACCGAGTGCTGTTGACGAATATCTAATCCGTCAGTTAATGAAAGAATCATATTGAAAAAATTATGAGCTTCGTTTTGTTAGAAAACAATATAAATTTTTCAGTAATAAGATCTCTTTCAGTCAGTTTGTTCAATATGATAAGAAGATACAATAAGAAACCGTCATTATTTGAATGCAAGTATTATTAAAACGACACTAAGGTAATTTAATTGCGATAATAGAGCCAAACTGGAATTTTATTTTTAGGAACTTTTCATTTTATGGCTGATTTTGTGAAAGTGTATTCTGTTTCTTGCTTGGTGCTTCGTATTTCGGCGTTCCAACTACGTTGGAGTTTGACAGTTATTGTTCCGTGAAAAAATTACAAATAAGTTAAAAAATTTAAATTCTATATTGTCTATTTGTGGAAATGAGTTTTTCCACCGCAGGTAAACTTTCATTGGAGGTCACGCAATTTTGACTGTATTTAGCCATTTCTGTAACGATTATTTGCATTTTTAACACTATTCCAATTGATTTTCTTTAGCTATTTAAACAGATAATATTTTTCTATCGAATTGAGTGAGGTACATCTGTTCGTTTCGCATGAAAACTGCTTCGTCAGCTTATGTTTGTTCAAGTAAGTTACATAATGATTACTCTTCTGATATCTAAGAGATTAGTCAACATAATTTATTCAGTTAGATTGGCTTAGGAACTTGGAAATGTTTTCACTGAGCAGTTGTAGGTTATTGAAAATTTCGCGCTACGTTTCATTTATCTTATATATGTGATTTGCAGTATTTTATAAATATCATTCTAAATTTAGCTAAAAAGAAGAGTACGTTATTTGTAAAAGTAACTTGCTGTACATTTTCCTCACTAATCGGTTATTATTTGTGATACGACAAGGCTTACTATATCATGGTCATTTGTGCAGCCGATCAGAAAGAGGGAAAGTTTACAAGCTTCTGCGAAGTTTATAAATTAGGAGAGAGGAAATGTTTTGTGTCCAGCCGATGTCAACATTTGCGAGCTAAGAATGCGGTACCCACGTGCGCCACAGCCATTACGAACAGACTCTCGTGCTGTGTCATGCCAATTCAATTTTATAACTATCATTCAAAATTTACCTAAGAAGAAGAGTAAGTTATTTGTAGAAGTAACTTGCTGTACATTTTCCTCACTAACCGATTATTATTTGTGATACTACAAGGCTTACTCTATCATGGTCATTTGTGCAGCCGATCAGAAAGAGGGAAAGCTGACAAGTTCTGCGAAGTTTATAAATTAGGAGAGAGGTAATATTTTGTGCCCAGCCGATGTCAACATTTGCGAGCTAAGAATACGGTACCCACGTGCGCCACAGCCATTACGAAGAGACTGTCGTGCTGTGGCATGCCAATTAAATAAGCACGTATGTTGTATCAGCAGTGATGCCAACGAACTTATGACGTCACACTAGGCAGCTTGTCCCCTACATTTCGCGAAAGCCTAGCTCCGTGCTGGGCCCACGGGAAATCAAAATTTAATTGAACATGTACCAACTAAAGATCTTAATCTTGTCGTGTGCTGTCGAGAACTTGAATACATAGTAACACGCAATCAAGTACTGTTAAATTCGACTGAAATAAAACTCCCTGACAGAATAAAACTGTGTGCCGGAACGAGACTCGAACTCGGGACCTTTGCCATTGGCAGCAGGAGCTCTACCAAATTTTTTGGTGTTAAATCCCATTTTGTTCGTTAAAGGTCGTTGCAGTTGTACTTGGCGGACGTCCCCTGACGGCCATTGAAGTTCATTATTGCTCCATTCACTCAGTTTTTTTATTGCAGCGGGTAGCTAGCCCTCTGACCGACCACGCTGAGCTACCGTGCTGGCATCCAACTGAGCTCCCCAAGAACGACTCACGACCCGTTCTCACAGCTTTAATTCTGCCAGTACCTCGTCTCCTACGTTCCAAACTTAACAGAAGCTCTCCTGCGAACCTTGCAGAACTAGCACTCCTGAAAGAAAGGATATTGCGGAGACATGGCTTAGCCACAGCCTGGGGGATGTTTCCTGAATGAGATTTTCACTCTGCAGCGGAGTGTGCGCTGATATGAATCTCCCTGACAGAATAAAACTGTGTTCCGGACCGAGACTCCAAAAGGCAATAGTGCCGAGTTCGGGTCTCGATCCGGCACACAAGTTTTAATCTGCCAGGAAGATTGATATCAGCGCACACTCCGCTGCAGAGTGAAAATCTCATTCTGTCGACTGAAATAGATACTCGATCCCTACCGGAGACGGCTGATGGCATTCGTAAGACATCCGGCGTCACGTGCTTTGACGGGCACGCCACTGCCTGTCTTTCTCGTCGTCCTCGTGCTTGACTTGTTCCCCCAGAACTCCTTGGTTGCGCTTGTGCCAAGAGCCTCTGCCCGGGCCTGGCTTCCTCCGCTGTCCACGACCCCCTGAGAACTCATTCAGACTATTGTCAACTAACTACACCTAGAAATTGTTGCACCCTTTGTGCCGCTACAATATGCCACAAGCTATTAGTCTGAACCCAGCTTAACCCTGTCATTCTTGAAAACCCCTGCGTGCATCACTTGTTCCTGCAATGTGCAGTGTCCAGAGTCCCACTCGCCACTCCATGTGGCAGTTCACAACACTGTAACTCTTCAGCACAGGCAATGGGACACAAGCAGCGAAAGACAGCAAAATTATCATTCCATGTCCCACCAGCCAACAACTTGCCAATCAGCACGAAATGTGTGTGTCCACTGGAGTTGCTTCTCTGGTCCTGTGCGACTACAACCTTTCCGGCGAGATAGAAGTCGGATAATCGGTATAGTGCAAAAGCAGTTGCTGTTACTGGTCGTCGTCTCGTTCTGGTTCCGGCTCTGGGAACACGTACTTGGTGACAGAGCGCCGCTCCGGGGAGGTCGGCATGTAGGCAGCATCAGTAGGGTTGCCGTCGTCCGGGGACCAGGAGCCCAGGTCGAACGTGTACCGCACCTCGCCGTCCTCGCCCACGAGAGCGTAGCGCGTCAGCAGCACGGGCGGCCCCTTCTGCAGCGGCCGCTCGGTTTGCCGCTGCCGGCTGCGGACGCCGCCGTCTCCGGACGTCGGCACCGCCGAAGACGACGTGGGCGGCGACGTGTCCGCGGTTCCCGGCGGCTGCTTCTTCTGCTTGCGCGTGCTGGACGCCCGAGAGCTGCTGGACGTCGGCAGCGAAGTCAGCACCGCGCTGCTCAGGCGCTTCCGCAGCTTGCTGTTGCACAGCACGAAGAACACGAACAGCACCAGCCTGCACACAGCACAACCACTTTCCTGCATGCAGCCATGTTTACTTGCCTCTAACTCTCTGCAACTACAGGGTGAAAAGTATTTAAACCGACAAACTTTGCGAGGTTGTAGGGGAGATAGAAACAAATATTTTTCCCTAATGTCATTTTTTCCTACGAGAACTATTTAAACCGTTGGAGGCCGTATTACGATCTTCAGTAGTTAGAGTGCGTATTGCGCTCTTCAGTTGTAGGCAACTGCTGTCCACCAGTGTAGTAGTGCATTGTCTCTGTTTACTAATGGAGTGAGTACACTGATACGGTTGGTGCGTACTACATAGCGCAACACAACGGACGAGGCCGGCCGGGCTGACCGAGCGGTACTAGGCGCTACAGTCTGGAACCGCGCGACCGCTACGGTCGCAGATTCGAATCCTGCCTCGGGCATGCATGTGTGTGATGTCCTTAGCTTAGTTAGGTTTAAGTAGTGCTAAGCTCTAGGGGACTGATGACCTCAGAAGTTAAGTCCCATAGTGCTCAGAGTCATTTGAACCATTTGAACAACGGACGAGTTGCACAGCGGGTTTGCCAACAACAATATCCTAATCGCCGTAACCCGCATCATACGATCTGTGTACCAACGTATGTGTGAGACCAGGTCATGTAGCAGATTACCTGGACAGGGATGCTGTCACACGGTAAGAACGCCGCAATTTGAGGAAGCTGCCTTGCAGCATGTGCAGCGGGATCCTTCAATCAGCACTCGTGCAATTGCACGTCACATAAGGACGAATCACACGAATGTGAGAACAGTCATTCGAGAGCAGTTGTTACGTCCACTTCACTTACAGCGTGTCCACAGCCTGGAACCAGTTGATTATCCACCCAGAGCACAGTTTTCGCAGTGGTACCTGGAACAGTGTGAAATGCCTCCTCTGTGTTGTCTACCGATGAAGCAACGTTCGGGCGTGATGGAGTCTTCAACATGCACAATTCGCATGTTTGGAGTGAGGATAACCCACATGCCACGTTACTAGCGCTCATCAAGTGCGGTTCTTCGTTAATGTGTAGGTCGGTGTTGTTGGAGACGTATCTGCTACCTACGTGTTGTCTCTTGGTCATAAAAAATGGAAAGTGTTTGTTGGTTTAATTTATTTGCTGCCAGAGAACTCTTCCTCTACCGGTTTAAATACTCCTCATAGGAAAAAATGACATTAGGAAAAAATATTTGTTTTGATGTCCCCTACAACCTCCGAGAGTTTGTCCGTTTAAATACTTTTCACCATATATACTACAGAAGAACCGAGAACCGATGATACTACTGCGGGCAAAAATCTTTACAAGAAAAGAGTCGGTCTGACCACATTTATAGTCTACTGGTTCGTACGCTATGAGATCTGCTCGTATAAACTGGTGTCCAAAATTAAAGTAACGAAAGGAAATTTTGTTATTTTGTCACAAAACGGTGCAAACAGGTGACATTAAAGTAGAAACAATGTAAAGAATACAGAACGCAAACAACTGCAACACTTTTTACCAACTTAACTGATTTTCAGACACATTCCGACAACTGGTAAATGTGCTCAGTATGGAGTGTGGCGACTCTGGCAGCAATACAGGTCTAAAAAGGACGGGAATCCTATGAATGATGTCATCAGCCTCATGTTGAGGTAGTATAAGTAGGTTGTTTAGGTTTTTATATTGTAAGTAGGCTGTTTAGGTTTTTCTTATATTGGTAACGCCACGTAGCGCTCTGTATGAAAATCACTGGCTGTGCTGTGTGCAGTGTGTGGCTGGTTGGCATTGTTGTAATACTCGCTATTGTAGTGTTGGGCACTTGGATGTGAACAGCGCGTAGCGTTACGCAGCTGGAGGTGTGCCGCCAGCAGTGATCGATGTGGGGTCAGAGATCGCGGAGTTTTGAGAGCGGATGATCTGGACGTGTGTCCATAAGAGAGAGTAAATTTGTAAGACTGGATGTCATGAATTAAGGTAAATACATTGTTTGTTTTCTATCAAAATCTTTCATTTGCTAACTATGCCTATCAGTACTTAGTGACTTCAGTAGTTAGAATCTTTTATTTAGCTGGCAGTATTGGCGCTCGCTGTAATGCAGTAGTTAGAGAAACGAAGATTTTTGTGAGGTAAGTGACTCATGAAAGGTATAGGTTATTGTTAGGCAGGGCCATTCTTTTGTAGGGATTATTGAAAGTCAGATTGCGTTGCGCTAAAAATATTGTGTGTCAGTTTAGTTAATGATCAGAATAAGTAAAGATAGAAATGTCTGATGACGTTTTGTTTTGCTCAGCTATTTAAAAATCAAATAACGTAAGGGGTTTACCAGCACAGTAATTCATAAATTTTTCTAAGGGGACGCTTCAGTAGTTATGTGCACTCTTCCTGGAGAGCTGCCCGCAAGTCTTGGAGAGTGGTGGACGCTGACATGATGCAACCTGTCTTCCTAGTGCACCCAGCCATGCTCTTAAATCAGGAGAGCTTGCAGGCCACGCCATCCGTGCAATATCTTCCGGTTACAAGAAACCATCAACCACACGTGCTATATGAGGTAGAGCATTATCGTTTATCAATACGACGTCTGGGCCCACAGCACCTCGCAATAACCGCAGATGACGTCCCAAGATAACTGCCGGCACTTAAACCTTGCCGACTTACCAGTACATTTTCCTGAAGAAGAGTTCAATTGGTAAACATAATCCCTGCACACACCCTTAGGGATGCTCCTCGATCTCGTTGTCTTTCCATAATGCCTGGATCCCGAAATCGTGTTCCACGTTCCCTCCAGATGCGAATCTATCGAGAACCGCTCTCCAGAATAGATCTGGACTCATCTGTGAAAACAACAATGGTTTAGTGTGACTTCTGAAGAACAACGGTTTACTCTTCGACCGTACAGGTAGCATGTTGATGACTCCACTCTAGACATTCCCTTCTGTGAAGAGGCATCAGAGATAGACATACAGCATGTCTCCGATAGTAAAGGCTACTCTGTATCGAGGCAGACTATGTGCCGAAGGCTTCTTTTGCACATAGTCTGCCTCGATACAACACGACCAGTGGATACTGCGAACCCACACGCCAATTGCCGTGCAGTACTAAGGCGGTAACGTCGTGCCCTTACCGGCAAATAATAGTCCCCTGGTTTTCGGGATACAAATTTGGAAATTTGTGGTAACGTCTTATGGGACCAAACTATTTAGGTCACCGGTCCCTAAGCCTGTACACTATTTAAGCTAACTTAAACAACCTTACTCTGTGTACAACACACACACCCCATGCCCGAGGGCGCACTCGAACCTCCGACGTGGGGAGCCGCACGGACCGTGAAAAGGCGCCTCACTGCGCGCGGCTACCCCGAGCGGCTTTCGGGATACAAAAAATGGCTCTGAGCACTGTGGGACTTAACTTCTGAGGTCATCAGTCCCCTAGAACTTAGAACGACTTAAACCTAACTAACCTAAATACATCACATGCCCGAGACAGGATTCGAACCTGCGACCTTAGCGGTCGCGAGGTTCCAGACTGTAGCGCCTAGAACCGCTCGACCACTCCGGCCGGCCTTTCGGGATACATTTTCGGTCTCTATAAACCGTCACCACATCCGAGAAACAACAGAACGATTCGCATTAATAAATTGGGCCTGCCTCCTTTGTTTCTGTGGCCCTCCACCTCACAGAGTCTGGTAGGCATCTTCTCTGTGCCATAATGCACCGTTTGTGACTGTGTACACATTGACTGTGGATGTGGGGCTGACGTAGGCAAAGGCTCTGCTGATTCCCAAATTCCACCTCACACAGTACAATATACAAACAATTAAAATATGATACCACACAGAGCGATGTCAGCACAATTCACAGACAGATGACGCGCACAATTCCGTCCCTATGGTTACCTTAATGACTGTGACTTAAGGAGGAACAGCCAGCCAGAATGTTAAATAGTAATATAAAATTTGCTAGATTCTGAGAAAGCGTACCCGTGCTGGGCAAGAAAAACGCGGGAGAGGTGGGGAATGTGCGCGAAAGAAAACTTAATGTGTGCTCAGTCGTAAAGATCCTGAACGAAATATACGTTGGACAAATATTGAAACAGGCTGTTCAAAAATTCATTTCATATACGGGCAAAAGCTTGTAAGGGTAAAGAAGGGGACGTTGTACTGAGAAATTATTATTAAGAAAGAAATTCGTTACGTTGCGCCATTTCCGAGTTATTTAGCATAGAAGTGAGCCACTCGGTTAATCGTGTGAGCAAGTTCGGGCACACTGCTAGAGATGGTGACGCCAACTGTGTTCTTCGTTAGTTTCCTGAAACGGAACAAACGTAGCTTTTAGTTACGTAGCTTAAATTTATTACTTCTGAAAATGAACATTACTACTTGTAATGAGCATTTCAAGAAATGGTGACTCATGGACCCACAGAAGGCTGTGCATCGCCGCGTTTTAGCGCGTGCAAGTGCTTGAGTTTATGCGCGATCTGCTTGGCCAAATTCAACTCTAAATAAATAATAAATGTTACAATGAACAGATTTTTTCTCTTAACAATCATTTATCAGCACACCCTCCGCAGCAACGTCCTTACAAGATTTTCAGACTGTTTCAGGAAAAAAACCCATTAAGAAACGGAAGAGGAAATAGATGGAGGTGAGGCAGAAGTTATGCTAGGAAAACGAGACGGAGCACTAAAAGACCAAATCTGGGGCAAGACACCTAGAGTAGAATGTGTGACTTCATAGTTATTAAGCTCTTAGGGAGAGCCAACCACGAAAATTCTGTTCCACCTGGCAGGCGAGGTGTATGAAGGAAGCGAAATACCATCCAATATAAAAAAGAATTAAAGAAATTCATTTCCAAAGAAGGTAGGTGAGGACAGGTGTGAACGTTATCGAACTATCAGTTTAATAAGTTGTAGTTGTAAGATAGTGAATCGAATTAATTAGTGTAGAATTGACAGATTGGTAGAATTTGATTTGAGGGAGGATCAGTACCGGTTCCGGGATACATGTGACGCAATACTGACCATACGACTTATGTCCAAGGTAGATTAAAAGAAAAAACAAATATTTATACGATTTTTAAATGTATAGAAAGCTTTTGACGACGTCGGCAGAGATACACTCTTCGAGACACTGACATTAGACGGGATAAAATAAGAGTGAAAAGTATTCTATTACTTATACAGTAACCAGGCTGCTGATATAAAAGTCGAAGGACATGAAAAGGAAGCAGTAGATTCGAATGAAGAGAGCCAGTACTGCAGCCTGTCACGATGTTATTATTCCATCTATACAGTGGACAAATGGTAAGCAGAATTAAGCAGAAAACTGAAAAGGAATTAAAGCTCAGTTCGCCGACGACACTGTATTTCTGCCAGAGATGGCAAAGGACTTGGAAGATCAACAGGTTGAAATGGATAGTGTCTGAAAAGAGATGATAAGATAAATATCAACAAAAGTAAAACGGGAATAATGTATTGCAGAATTTAATTCATAGGAAAGCATTTCGAACATTTTACGCATGGGTCAAAATACTTTGTTTCTAGAAGCGCATTTTGACATTTTTTCAGTGATAGATATTGCAAAACTTGTACTGTGGACAGAAAAAAATCTGTAAGACATTTCGACAACCAAGAACTGAAAAACACTGACAGCTGTAACCAT
This sequence comes from Schistocerca gregaria, assembly GCF_023897955.1. Taxonomy (NCBI): domain Eukaryota; kingdom Metazoa; phylum Arthropoda; class Insecta; order Orthoptera; family Acrididae; genus Schistocerca; species Schistocerca gregaria. The sequence continues at coordinate 224,600,566 of NC_064921.1, forward strand.
TTTGGCATAAAAAATATTATTTTATCCAGTTTGGCCCGTACACTTTGCAATCACAGTAACATTGCTATGTTTTAGGACACAATCTTGTGGTTGGTTGCAGAAGTTCCTATAGTGTAGTAAAAAACTGTCCTTTCTTCATCCGTCGTCAGTCTTGTGAAAGTGCAGCTTAAAGTCCAACTTTAAGATATCACTGTAGGTGTTCGAAATGGTCACCATTAACATCCACACACAAACGATGCCGCCGAACTGCAGCACGAACTACTGACTGCAACGTGTTCAGGTTGATATTTGCACATGAATGTACGATGGATTCTTGAAGTTCATCCAATGTGCGTGGCTTTTGTCGATAAACGACGTCCTTTAGTGTTCCCAACAGGTAAAAGTCCAGAGGAGTTATATACTCACACAGTTTCTAGACGGTTAACCACTCCCCTTTTTTACGGGTATATAGTAAGACACTTGGTTGCCTACGTAGAGCGGTCCTGGTGAGGTGACGCCCATAGGTATGCAACACACCTAACGTATGGGCAACGCGGGTGCGACGTTAACTACTAGGAAAACTACTGCGGTCCACACTTCCTTATGGTAGTCTACGGTAGCCTACGGTAGTTTTACAACTTTACTCGTAGGGGTTACCCTTTCAATCTGAATAGTAGCAGCGCTCTTAAATAACAATGGACAATAAAACCCGCGGAAAGGTCAATGAAGTATAGGAGAAAGTGGAGATGGCAGTTACCCCTGCGGCGTGGCGACGATGCAGAAGAGGTAGGCGAGTGCAGGCACCCTGGCCGGCGGCCCCAGTAGCCATGGCAGGCCCAGCAGGAAGAACAGCATCACCGCGGTGAGGGCGCGCCGCCGCAGCTGCGATGGCCCGTGTCTGCAACAGAGAGGAGCCGCGTCACGTCGCCATCCCAGCCAGCAACCTGCCCATTCGCCGCTGCAACAGCAGATGCAGCAGCAGCACCGCTTCAGTACTTCTGTGAACACTCAATGTGTCTGGGCAAACGGGGTGGTGATGATCGTTGAGACGCCCCTACCTTTCTTGAAATATTACACTTGATTCAATTTGTGTGCAGTCGGTTGTTCCGAAAGGAGGCAACTTATAAACGCATAGCATATGAAGAAACCGTTGGCCTACTACTGCCCTTGGCTTTTCTATAAATAAATACCCCCCGAAAATGGCAACTATTTATGAAAACAATTCTCTGCAGCAAAGCATAATTACCAGGTAGGTTATCAAAATATCGACAACAAAACACTCAACTAAATCCTTTTCATTCACAAATCAAAATTTGATTATTCCACAGAAGTCATGGTTTGTTCACATTCACGAATCTGATGATAAACACAGTAAGGTCGACCAATAAATTACACTATTGGCCATTAAAATTGCTGCACCACGAAGATGACGTGCTACAGACGCGAAATTTTACTCGACAGGAAGGAGATGCTGTGATATGCAAACGATTAGCTTTTCAGAGCATTCACACAAGGTTGGCGCCGGTGGCGACACCTACAACGTGCTGACATGAGGAAAGTTTCCAATCGATTTCTCATACACAAACATCAGCTGACCGGCGTTGTCTGGTGAAACGTTATGCTGCTCGCGTTGGTCGAGATCCAATGACTGTTAGCAGAATATGGAATCGGTGGGTTCAGGAGGGTAATACGGAACGCCGTGCTGGATCCCAACGGATCACTGGCAGTCGAGATGACAGGCACCTTATCTGCATGGCGGTAACGGATCGTGCAGCCACGTCTCGATCCCTGAATCAACAGATGGGGACGTTTGCAAGACAACAACCATCTGCGCTAACAGTTCGACGATGTTTGCAGCAGTATGGACTATCAGCTCGGAGACCATAGTTGCGGTTGCCCTTGACGCTCCATCACAGATAGGAGCGCCTGCGATGGTGTACTCAACGACGAACCTGGGTGCATGAATTGCAAAACGTCATTTTTTCGGATGAATTCAAGTTCTGTTTAAAGCATCATGATGGCCGTATCCGCGTTCGGCGACATTGCGGTGAACGCACATTGGATGTGTGTATTCCTCATCGCCATACTGGCGTATCACCCGGTGTAATGGTACGGGGTGCCATTGGTTACACGTCTCGGTCGCCTCTTGTTCGCATTGACGGCACTTTGAATAGTGGACGTTACATATCAGATGTGTTACAACCCGTGCATCTATCCTTCATTCGATCCCTACGAAACCCTACATTTCAGCAGGATAATGAACGATCGCATGTTGCAGGTCTTGTATGGGTCTTTCTGGATACAGAAAATGTTCGACTGCTGCTCTGGTCAGATCTCTCAGCAATTGAAAACGTCTGGTCAATGGTGGCCGAGCAACTGGCTCGTCACAATACGCCAGTCACTACTGTTGATGAACTGTGGAATCGTGTTGAAGCTGCATGGGCAGCTGTACCTGTACACGCCATCCAGGCTCTGTTTGACTCAATGCCCAGGCGTATCAAGGCCGTTATTACGGTCAGAGGTGGTTGTTCTGGGTACTGATTTCTCAGAATCTATGCACCCAAACTGCGTGAAAATGTAATCACATGTCAGTGCTAGTATAATATATTTGACCAATGAATGCCCGTTTATCATCTGCATTTCATCTTGGTGTAGCAATTTTAATGTCCAGTAATGTATTACTCTTGCCAGTGTTGACACTAAAAGTACGTATTCAACACGGGTCGCTTAAGGCGATGGGACATGCCAGTTCCCCATCCACCAGAAATACCTGTAACAGCGAAAAATGTATTAGACGGTGAATCTCATTAGCTGGTGCATGCTAACCCAAAAAGTACAAGCAGAACTGGTTCTAGAAAAATTTTATACACAAACGACTATCGTGTTGGCGTGGCCCCGTCCCACCCTCTCTCCTCTGCACCCTTGTACACTTCACCCGTGTTATTTTCCACTTCTAACTTCTGGTGTGATGAATACAGGCTAATAACAACAGCAGCAGAAAATGGTATAACGGGAGTAGGATTCGTTATGAACAAGAAAATAAGATAGAGAGTGAATTACTGTGAACAGTTCACTTACAGGGTTCTCCTCATCGAAATCGACAGTAAACAACGCCGACAGCTATAGTTCGGTGAACATGCCGACGTCACAAGTAGAAAATGAAGAAATAGAAAAAAGTATTTGAGGATATTGAACATATAATTCAGTACGTAAAGGGAGATGGAAATCCTTTAGTAAAGGGGGACTGGAATGCAGTTGTAGGGGTAGGAGTAGAAGAAAGGACTGCGGGAGAATGTGGGCTTGGTACTAGGAATGAGATAGGAGAAACATAAATTCCAGCTAGTAATAGAGAATACTCCGTTCAAGACTCACTGGAGGAGGAGGTGTATTGGCAAAAGCCTGGAGATACAGGAAGATATTAGTTATATTACATCGTAGTCAGGTAGAGATTCCTAAATCAGGTATTGGGCTGTAAGGCGTACCCAGGAGCAGATGTAGACTCAGATCACAATGTAGTAGTGATGAAGAGTAGGCTGATGTTTAAGAGACTTGTCAGGCAGAATCAGTTCGAAAAGAAGCGGGTTACGGATGTACTAAGAAATGAATAAATGCGCCTAGGTTCTCTGTGGTTATAGATACCGCGATGGATAATAGTGCAGTAGTTAGTTCAGTGGAAGAGGAATGAGCATGTCAAAAAACTGTAATCACAGCTATTGGAAAGAAAAATAGGTACAAAGGAGTTAACTGCAAAGAAATTATGGCTAACAGAAGAAATACTTCAACTGCTGTATGAAAGAAGTAAGTACAAAAATACTTGGCGAACGAACTGCTTGTTTTTGTGTGATAATTGCCCTTTTTATTTTTGTTTTAGTTTTGTAATACAGTTTCTCTACAATGTTTGTGTTATATCAGTTTTTTTCCACTTCCATTTCTATAGCTATTACTTTGATTATCTAGGGCACATAGCAGACAGAAAAAAATAGTTCATCACTGAAACACACATGCACACATGATCATTAAATACCCACGAAAACAAGCAGATGGTGCACTCTCACTTACAGCAACAAAGTAGCTCAAAGGGTAGGCAACGTGCAAAAGAAACAAAGACTAAAAATAGCCTACTGAACAGCTAACACAGAGGGCAATCAATACAAATACAGACAAAAACAACACATCTGGTACTTCACAACTGACGTTCCAGAAATGCAAATCAATTTATATTGAATAAACAAGTAGAACTTTTGATATCATTCACACAGAAGAGCCTTAGAAAGTAACAGCTGCCATTCTACATTTGCTGGATATCCATGAACACTGGTTTTAAACACTCGGGCATAACAACAGGCACCCCTAAAAACTAATAACTGAAGAAAGCTATAAAATACAAAAAGTCACAATCGAAGGAAACCAAATAATATACGAATACATAGTTTACTGCAACGGAAATCTGTTCTCTGGCCTCAAAAAACTTTAACAACACCAACCTATTGACACAGAATTAATTAATGCTGGGCCTTACTTCGATATTCCCAGTCCTAAAAGTTCTAGATCAGTAACTTTTATACTTTAAGGACTATATGGCTTCTGACGACAGACGGTGAAAGGAAAACAACTGTAATGCAAAATATAGAAAAACAGGAAAAGTACTGCATATGGAAACAAGGTACGTACACAAAACATTATCTGTATGTTCAGATTTGTAAATGCATTCTTAAAAATTCGAATTTACATGTATATGAGTAGTGAAGATCTTTTTCCTGTTGTCTAATAGAAAGAAAATAAAGATCCATTGATGACGCTGAAACAGAACCCATTTTATCACAAGCAGACAAATTAAATTTATTCGGAGACCGCTTGAAATTAACAACACACAGTCTGAAAAATTATGCTTCTTTCGTTGAGATTACACTTATTCAGAACTTGTTACAGATAAGACAGTGAAACAAATGACTCGATCAAGCGCCCGCAAATCACCACATTAGATTCGGAATTACATAAACAATTTACTTTCAGAAATGGCACAAATATGCATAACATTACATTTGAAAGTATCCATAGTCATTTACTAAACACATGGTAGTAATGTAACTGCAATAACAACGTACACCAACGAAAAAAGAAAAAAATTCCAGTACTTGACTTGGTACCTCTATCCGTAAAGCATTACGTCTTCTTAAACTACGTTTAAAATAATTCTGTATTACAAAGAGACTGAAGACCCTGTGGACTCAGATAAAGCACCACCAAGGTAATCGATTGTAATCATTAATTTTTATACATATGCTAACAAACATTATTGAAATTATTCATCCGAGAGGAAATTCCTAATGTCGAAACATAAAATAATAGATTAATTCTCCTGAATTCCAATAACTTCCACTCGACTCTGGTCACAGAATGTTGTTTAGGTACAGCAGTGGCACAATGCCAATGTGTTCGCCGTACGTCATTTTTGACCAAACTGCCTGTCAGTATGCGTGCGAGAGGTGAAATCACTTTCCGAGAACTGGGATCTATTTCTGTTTACAATATCAACTTGACACAAATAACTAAACAAAATTATGAGAAGGCACACGAATTAATTAAAGGGTACGCTTTGGAGTTTAGTTAAATATTAAGCTATTTACGTAACGAGTCATTTATCACTGGAAGATTTCCAGAGTATCTGAAATATGTTGTAGTTAAACCTCTATGTAAGAAAGGCGATAACAAATATCACCAACGCTCTGTGAAATTGTGTGATAATTCCATTGGGCAGAGAAAGGCAAGAAAACGGTTGCTCCTTTTAAGGTGAGTCGATTTGACATTGGTGATTCTCCACATTCATGAACTCCTTTGGGGTTTGACGAAGTTCGTTTAAACGCATTAATCCACAATGATTCACGTAAATGTGCCCGAGAACTGCAAATGTGGTGAACTGTGATCATTCCACCATCGTGCGACATTTGCATGTGTATGGGCTCCTCATGTCCTAGGCCAAAATCACAAAACTCTTCTAGTGGTCTTATGTGCATCTCTGCTTGCTCGTCATCAATTGGCTCTGGAACAACACCGATCATTCCTGTCCTGTACCGTTGCTGGTGACAATAAATGATAACTTTAAGCTAACGTACGGACAAGAAAGGGATGGTTGAGCCCAAACAAAGCAGAAACTTCCCGTACAAAGAGCTGCGCGCAGATAATGTTATACATCTGGTGGAACAGTGAAGGTGTGGTCTCCTACCAAAATTGCTTCCCCGAGATGTACGTACGTGCGAAGATTGTTTTCCTTACTTAAAACATAGATACCTTACTATCTACCGGCCGGAGTGGCCGTGCGGTTCTAGGCGCTACAGTCTGGAGCCGAGGGACCGCTACGGTAGCAGGTTCGAATCCTGCCTCGGGCTTGGATGTGTGTGATGTCCTTAGGTTAGTTAGGTTTAATTAGTTCTAAGTTCTAGGCGACTGATGACCTCAGAAGTTAAGTCGCATAATGCTCAGAGCCATTTAAAACCAAGCCTTACGATCTGTAATTGGCGGAAGAACATAATCAGAAGTTAACACAAGTTATTGGAATTTTGAATCAATTATTACTGAGTAGCTTGAGGATGAAGCTCTCTTTGATCAAGAAGATAGTAGAGATTCAGAGACTGATAGCAGTCAGAAAAACGAGCAGACCCCTCACATCGTCCCAAGTGAAACAAGCAATGAATAATCGAGTAAACCACTGCCAACAATCAGTAGAATACAAATACACAATATCTTGAATATTCCACTTGATACAGTAAGATAGAGAGAAACCAAAAAGGAAAATCCATTCGAAATGAATGGTTTCACGTCCAGGGATGTTTTATATCCATCATTTTCACTGGAAAGACAATTTGACGGTTATACGTTGTACGACACTGATAAGTCTCTGCAGCAAAGCACCATTGTAGATGAAAGACTTAATAACAAGTAAAGGAAGGTTTTATTCTATAATGAATGTAAATCAGGAATTGATTCTCTTTTACCATAACGCATGTACATACGTTTGAAAGGGACAGTCAAGAAGATCGAACATTTGTCTTATGGAAAAATGTATTGGATGTAACAGCAATAAATATCTTTTGCTTAATTTCACAGTAACATACGAACTACACAGAAGCAAGAGTTAATGAAAGCAAAACTTTTCTCACATGTAGAACGCTTTGGAATTTCTCGCCAACAGACGAAGTTTGCGGAAACTAGAAGATCATCGAAATAAGATGCTTCATTGGCCCATGTCGATTAGACCGAAAAGTGATCAATCATTCTGCAAATGCACAAATAATATATGCAAAGAACACGGGGGAGTTATTTGTGCAGAGTGTTACCTTTAATGAGCAAATACTCAGGCGTGGCTCAATGAAGTTGACAGTTCATTATTCTATACAGTAATTTATAATATTGTGTTTCGTATTAGACTAAAATCAAGGTCACAATATCAAAACAAACACTTTCTTACTTATTCTGTGCTACCAACCCCATCAAAATTTCATCATGTTTCCTTTAATACCAGTATTTAGTACACGTTTTAAGGTAATACAGGCACCCATGACTTCAAGGGACAAACAATACCTATTTCCGATCCAGATATTACAGGAGGCAAGGAATATAAAAGCAAAATGATTGGTATACTTCGCTTAATTTCATTCCATAATATCGTAATTTTTTGGGATAATTCATAGAGCAGTCCGAGTCTAAAAGCGTGGAATATAAAATACCAGCTGTGTATACCCAAGAACGTCATGTAGAGGCCTGTTGAAGAAACTGGGGTTACTAACTGCTGCTTCCCAGTGTGTTTATGCCCTAGTGAAATTTCTCGTAAATAATACGGAGCGTCCCAGAAATGGTGAGACAAACTGCGGGAGGTTGCAGAGGGTATCTTGGGGAACAAATCGAAAGCAGGAACATGTGACTGGAAACGCCACACAACGACGCTACAGGGAGTTTGACTTATAGGCGCGAGCACCTGCTACGAGGCCACACTTTCGGCAGCAAACGTGATTTTGCACGCTGCTGGATCGTAGGCGGAACGTCTTGCAGTGCTGTTTGTTTATCAGTGATCTACCGTATTGCAGGCATGTGGACTGTTATATTTTATTCACTGTTCCAAACATTCCCAAACATTTTCTATCGGAGCGAACTAAGTAATTTAACACGCCTGTCAAGGTGCAATTCTGTATCCTAATGTTCGTCAAAGCAAGAACGAAAGTATGCAGCTCTGTGAAAATGGCTGTTGTCGCCTTGGAAGATCCCATTTTCAGCACACTCGTCATAAGAGAGCGAAGGATATATTCGTAAATTGTTATTTCTCACTGTCATAAATAACTACCAAAAATATTTGTTACCGAACAATAACGATTATCGGAATAACTTACACCGAAAAGTAATACATTAGCACATCTCTGCTCATCATCAAGATGTAGGAAAAAGGTAACAATTGGTCACTGACAATCTTGACGTAAACATCCTGATTCATTGAAGAATTTTCTGAGGATATCAGCTGAGTCGTGATGTTGTTTCTTTGCAATGTTTCGACGCTTTACTACCCGGAACCATCAGTTCACGTGAAGATAATGAGTAAGAAACTCATCGAAACGTTTTGAAAACATGACGTCACGACTCGGCCGATAAACCGAGAAGATTTCATCAGTGAAATACACCGCGAAAGTCTGCATTTCGATATCCTGGTTGACGTTTACGGTAATTTGAATGATTCGGCCAAAGTCATGGTATGGGATACACCCATAAAAGCAAAAATTATCATTTGTGGTCTGAAGCATGTGCTCCAAACACTGTAGGATAACCGTCTTATTGGGCTGTAGGTTGCATCATTTGAAAAGAGAAAAAAATCGTCAGACCACACTACATGTATACAGCCAATTTTCTGCGTTACGCTGTCCAAGCGTGCAGTTCCATGTGCTACTATGATCAATGGCCCTTACGAAGTATCGATGTCCTTATTTCCACTGAATACAGTGGACTTCACAATGTATTGCGAATACGTATAAAGAAGGATCCTTTATCGTATGATTATATGATAGCGAAACTAACACTGGTAGCATTTACTTCTGTAAAATATCTGGGAGTATGCGTACCGAACGATTTGAAGTGGAATGATCATATAAAATTAACTGTTCGTAATGCGGGTGCCAGGTTGAGATTCATTGGGAGAGTCCTTAGAAAGTGTAGTCCATGAACAAAGGAGGTGGCTTTGTAAGGTGTCAGGCAAATCCAACACCTTCCATGAAAACCCTGACATAATAAGCAAATCTACTAGTATGTCACATAACTCCGAATAAATCGTGACATTAAATTAACCAAAGTAATACAAGTAACGAGTGAGCAAATGGAATACCACAGACTAACACAAGAATGCCTAAATGCATGTAGTACCTTCCCACCGTGAGGCAGACGCAGTTCCGAGGGGAGAAACGAGGACAGAAGCCGAGAGCAGAACCGTGTTGAGCTAGAAGGCCCTACGATAAGGGACGGACGGGCCAGCCTACCTGTACAACTACCACCCGCACGTTTTAGCGTGAGACTTTTTCGCGTCTCATGTACGTCAAGGACCACCCCCAGCCCATGTTAAAAGCTAGAGCCCTCCAGAAAAGCAGTATAGATCTTACGATAACACAAAAAGGGCCACTACCACCCGCAAGTTTTAACGTGAGACTTTTTCGCGTGTCTGTTACATTAGGACAATCCTCCAACCCATGTTAGAAGATAGAGCCCTCCAGAAGAACAGTATAGATCTCACGATAACGCTAAAAGGACCACACCAGCTGCAGGTTTTAGCGTGAGACTTTTTAGCGTCTCTGTTACGTTGCAAACTTTAAAAAACATTGCCCCACCACGAAAAGTATAACGTTTCTCACTTGATAGACAGAATTTTTGTAGGCGGAGCTTAAGGTTAACATTGAGACCCTGATTGGTCAGATGAAAACATAGCCAGATAGTTTTTTTAAACAAACTTCGGTAAATTGTAGTAAGGAGAAGTTAGAGAGAGTTGGTTCCGAGACGGCGAGCTGGATGGCTGCTGCGCCGGCCGCTGCCGCCCTGACGCTGCTTAAACACCGACAAGGTAATGAACGCACGCGATGCCGCATTTTTGAGCGTATAAGGCTTCACTCATAACTGCAGAAGACTCATCTGTTACACCCCTTTTTTGCGTGATACTAGTGTCGATCGTTAATTAAAACTCATGGTGTTCACATTTGCCACTTGAAGTAAAAATCTGAAACGCGATAATTTTTCTGTTATATAGTTATTGAGAAGCCATATCAGCCACTGTAATTTACAAGTTAGATAAGTAATTAAAGGTAATTGAGGGTCACTGTAGACCATTTTGATAGTTTTCTCTTTTGTGAAACTTAAATTAAACCTAGATTATAGATGTGATATGGCATAGGTCATCCTTCGATCGATTGTAGAACTTGGAAACCCATTCAGGGAATATTCATTCACATTTTTGTTGAACGCTGTTGCTTTTTACCATCCTGTATTAAAACATTTCGTTTTATCAATAGTGCAATTTATAAATGATGTTTTGTGAGTAGAATAAAATTTCCAATGGTAAACTTAACTGCTTTTTCGACGTTATTTTACCAGCTAACTAAAAATAGGAAAGCCTTGAACCCTTTCCACTATATTTAGTTAGTATTAAGATTCTTTTACAGGGAGTGCAGTGGAGCTGACGCTGAGATCATTTAGTATTTGGTTATATCATCGCTAGTCTCACTGAACTCTTCTGAATTCTACATGTCATGTGTGGTCTGGCGTCTCCTTACCAGCAACAGGTCCCAGGTTCAAACTAGTCAATTCCCTAAAAAACACTCTCAGAGCGTCGTTGCGCGAAAGTGGTAGAGAGACACGATATAGAACAATCAGACACCACCATGAATGTTTAGAGCTTACAAAACACTCGTTCGGCCTACACTTGAGTATCGCTCATCAGTGTGGTATCCATACCAGGTCGGATTGACGGAGGAGGTAGAGAAGATCCAAAGAAGAGCGGCGCGTTCCGTCACAGGGTTATTTGGTAAGCGTGATAGCGTTACGGAGATGTTTAACAAACTCAAGTGGCAGACTCTGCAAGAGAGGGGCTTTGCGTCGCGGTGTAGCTTGCTGTCCAGGTATCGAGAGGGTGCGTTTCTGGATGTGGTATCGAATATATTGCTTCCCCCTACCAATACCTCCCAAGGAGATCACGAATGTAAAATTAGAGAGATTCGAGCGCGTACGGAGGCTTTCCGGCAGTCGTTCTTCCCGCGAACCATACACGACTGGAACAGGAGAGGGAGGTAATGACAATGGCACGTAAAGTGCCCTCCGCCAAACACCGTTGGGTGGCTTGCGGTTTATAAATGTAGATGTAGATGTAGAATATTCACTCGGAAAATGGCGGAGGCTGGACTTGCATTCACCGACAGCAGCAGTTTCTGCCGAGTCTGAAATCAGTTCTCATTGACAACTCTTGCTGCTCGTCTTCTGTCTGGTAGGATGGGACCTTTATACATCCACTGTTCTTATTGCCTGTAACGTGACTGTGCGTAGTATACCATTCCATGTAATCAGGTTGACCAGTGCGCATCGGTACACCAAGAAATCAAACAATTTGACTTATGGTTTGGTCATGGGGACTTCTTCACATAATAGCTCGTTTTTATAGTTCTAATCGTCTCCCCTTTGACCCATCTTAATCCAATGCCATGTGCATTTCACACCATTGCCACGTCCTACGCCAGTAGAACCAGCTGTATGGTGCTACGAAACGACCAGTGCGCTCGTTTAATAGGTTGACTAATATCCGGTCTGTGAGTTCGTATCTTTTACAAGTGCGGAATACCTGGTAACGACGACGCCGCTTCCACAGCTGCAAGCCGGGAAGAGCACTGTGAACAGCAGGTAGAGGAAGATTGCGGCGTTGACTACGACGCAGACAGCGGATGGCAGCAGGACAGAGGCGTAGAAGGCGGCACCTTGCGGGTAGCACAGGAAGTCTGAAGCGCTGTCCTGACGTAGCGGGTAGCCCGCCGTGGGTCCCGAGGCAGCCAACAGCACCCCCACCGGCAACAGCGGCGACAACCACGAACACGCCGAACACACCAGCACGACGTGCGGGACCCGTGCCTGCACACATGACACAACACACTTCAATGCGTTGTTGTAATTATTTAACACAGGTAATCATTTACTTCTCAATATCGCCTCGAAAAAATAATGTTACGTAATTAATTTACTGTTTAAATGTCTACAGACCTGATATAAATTGAAATTCCTGTTCCACAGTACCATACAAATGGGTGGAGAAGTCAAAACAAACGTTACAGCAAATTGATAAACTGGAGGGTTCTAGGGTAATTTGTTTTAAACGAAAACAATCAGTACTGGGTTAGCTGAAGCGTACAGCAGCGACACAGAATCGTATGACGTGTTGGTTGGCCGGGAGGGATGGCGAGGGGGGCGCAAAAGTTTCCAAAGTGGTCAAACAAATCTAAATTGTTGCGACTTTCTTCCGGCCGTAACTGTGGATTCTTTGATTGCTCTGGAAGAAGGCTGTGGATCACAACATCTGATGTAAGGATATATTATTATTATTGAACATCAGAAGGGGAAGGGAAAGCAACATATACTTGCCTGGCTCCCTTTCCAGTGCCGCGTACCTTTGTGGAATAGCGAGGCTTTGTGCGAGTGATGTGCGATTTGAGAAGTAAAGTTTGGCTCTGAGCTCTATGGGACTTAACGTCTAAGGTCATCAGTCCCCTAGAACTTAGAACTACATAAACGTAACTAAGGACATCACACACATCCATGCCTGAAGGAGGATTCGAACCTGCGACCGTAGCACTCACGCGGTTCCAGACTGCAGCGCCTAGAACCTTTCGGCCACCCCGGCCGGCCAGAAGTAAAGTTTGCTGAGAAATTCCCGGACGCCACTCGCACTGAAAATGTACTTCAGCGCCAGTTTAAGACCGAGTTTGAAGAATATTGCAAGGGGGGGGGGGGGGAGAAATAAGTAGTATGTTAACTGTTCTGTACACAATGACACGTCGGACACGGCTGGCTTTGTGAAAAAACTTGGCACATAGAAAGTATATGATTAAGGTTCTCCAGCAACGAAAGCAAACACATATTTAGAGTAATTGACACTATCATTACGAGCTCGGATTTAAAACACATGTAACATGTTAACACTTAAATCAGTACCCATGACAGAGTCTGAGAGGTTTGAAAAGTTTAGAAATCGTGTAGAAATGTTAATTCATTAACCAATCTGCGTTTCTCACGCATGCTAGTCTCACATGCAACAAAATAACGGTATATCTCTGTAGACTTAAACAAATTACGAATCTTATAATGACGCCTATGTAATGGTTAAATGGTAATCAACAAAAGCAAAACGAAGATAATGGAATCTAGTCGAATTAAGTCGGATGATGCTGAGGGAATTAGATTAGGAAATGAGACCCTTACAGAAGTAAAGGAATTTTGCTATTTGGGGAGCAAAACAACTGATGATGGTCGAAGTAGAGCGGATATAAAATGTAGACTAGCAATGGCAAGGAAAGCGTTTCTGAAGAAGAGAAATTTATTAACATCGAGTATAGATTTAAGTGTCAGGAAATCGTTTCTGAAAATATTTGTATGGAGTGTAGGCATGTATGGATATGAAACATGGGCGATAAAAATTTTGGACAAGAAGAGAATAGAAGCTTTTGAAATGTGGTGTTACAGAAGAATGCTGAAGATTAGATGGATAGATCACATAACTAATATGGAGGTATTGAATAGGATTAGGGAGAAGAGAAGTTTGTGGCACAACTTGACTAGAAGAAGGGATCGGTTGGTAGGACATGTTCTGAGGCATCAAGGGATCACCAATTTAGTACTAGAGGGCAGCATGGAGGGTAAAAATCGTAGAGGGAGACCAAGAGATGAATACACTAAGCAGATTCAGAAGGATGTAGGTTGCAGTAGGTACTGAGAGATGAAGAAACTTGCACAGGATAGAGTAGCATGGAGAGATGCACCAAACCAGTCTCTGGACTGAAGTCCACAACAACAACAACAACAACAATGTAATGGTGCGTCCGTATTAAACAGGAGATAAAAAGAGAGTGATGTCGTCCGGCAGTGGACGATGGGTTGTGCGCAAGTTTTTCGTAATATTCTAATGTCTTCAGAGTCTGTCTTTAATATCGGTGTTTTTACATGCGCGCTGAAGTAGTCTATAGTTTCTTAGGCGCGTCAGTGGCGCTGGATTCATTTCTCCTTGTAAATCGTCAAAGTACATCATTACAATGCGTAGTTAAATATTAAAAATTGGCAAATAAATGGCTCGTGGCCTCTTTCATTACTCAAATCAGTGTTTTATGTGACGAGATGTAGCGGTGTGAAAATACAACATCTCAAGGCTCGTCAAAGTAGAGCACATGAAATATTAGTTCACTTTATTACATTAATGAATAACAAGTTTTCTTAACTTTGACACACTTCTTTGCCATAGGAGCATATGGATAATTTACTACCATCGCTGACTAGCCAAGCATCGATTTATGCACTTACAAACTGTTCTCTTGCTCTATGGGTACAATGTTCAACCTTTTGCTAAAGTGCATATTCATCAGAAAGTTTAACATCTCGTTGACCTTACACTACGATGTTCACTCCTCATGACGTCACGAACTACGCAGAGCGCTCCCACGCTTGGTCCTGTATTGATTTCTGGCTCTGCTGTGCTGAGAGAGGAGACAAGCGGTAGCGCATTGCTGAAGATCATTGTGGACAGAAAAGTGTAGAGAAGGCCTTTATGTGGAAGAGGATTTCACCGGCTAATAATGAGGGTGAACAAAGAAAGCAGACACAGGAATTGCTATCACGTTATTAATTAACATCCTGAAAAAGGAAAGAAATGGTGGCGATGAAAATGATGACAGATGAAGTTTCCACGATATAAAAATGTTATTTAGAAAACGGAATACATTACTGTCTAATGCAGTCTGATGTATGAACTGTTTTTCTCGTCTGAAAAAAAAAAATTTGTTACTCTCACTCATGGTATTTTTTGTTGACAACAGTAGTGCCCTCTAGACTATTTGCACTGAAGGCTACGTTCAGTACTGTTTTGTTTTGTCACATTTCATGGTGTTGTTTCTTTCCTGGCAGTCTTAATTATTTATTAATAGTGACTGCAGTGTGAATAGATATACGGATGAAAAACTGGTCGATATGTATGTTGTGTATAGGTCCACTAATGCAATGGAATAGCAGCACGAAGACACTTTGCTGAACTGACCCCATATCATCGGCAGCCGCATCACGGGTTCTTTTGCGGTGAGGGTTGTGTATTGCTCTGCGTTTTGTTTTCTACGTTTTTTGGTTTGATATTATAGGTTATTTTGCTGTTGTTGACGTATTATTAAGAAACAAAGGTAGTTGGTTCAACCAACGGAATAAGTCACAATTACATTATAGCCTTTCAACGACGCACTGGGCCCTCAAACCAGAATCGGAGGGTACTTTGTGCACCACTGTCCCTTCCCCCTTTCCTTTTCCAGTTACGAATGGTGTGCGGGAAGAAAAACTGACAGTAAGCCTCCGCGTGATCTCCAGTTACTATAATTTTACATTCATGGACTTTTCGCGAGAGATATACGAAGGAAGATGGAATATATTGGTTGGCGTTCTACAAAACTTACGTTCGTTCTCAGAACTTCCTATTTATTTCATTCCTAAGTGATTTATACCGCTGTATCCCTATCTTTCCCAAAACATTTTTATATTTCCTACTGTCAACTGAAGTATTTCTTCTGTTACGTGAGATTTCTTCTCAGTAAGCTTCCTCTTACCTATGTTTGTCTGTCCGACACTTGCGATTGCTCTTTTTAGAATTGTCCATCCCCGTTCAACTCAGCTGCCTACTGTGATATTCCTTATCTTAGTAGCCATGTATTTAGTCGACATCAAATACATCTCACCATTCCTCAGTACTTCGGTACTTCCACACTGATTCTTCCACGCGAGTCTCTGAAACTTCACCTCTTCACTACTAAATTATGGTCTGATTCCATGTATGCCCCTGGGTACACCTTATAATCCAGTATCTATCCAATCATGGTGAGATACAGCTGTAATCTTCGAATGTCTCCGGGACTGTACTGAGTGTACCTCGTCATCTGTAACAACTGAAATATGGATTGCTTCGTTGATCAAGATTTGCACAATATGCACCTCATGTCTGAGTGTACCTCGTCCTTTTGTGATAAATGAGATATAGGTAGTTTGGTTGATCAAGATTTGGCCAATATGCACGTTGTGTAAACGTTCATTGAATGCAGTGGAAGAATGACGCAATGCTGCACAGTATCCCGCAGTAACAGCAGCCCCATCACAGTAGGGCAGCGGCTGAAACACCGAAAGCCGGGACTGTATCCCAGCCAACAGAAACCAGGCCACAGATACCAGTCAGTGACCTACCAGCTCAGCAACATCACCAGACAAGGCTTCCTCAGACAATGCTTCAGTGTGAGGGACTCCACATCAGGCCACCATCCCTGCTCCATATATATCGAAGTGAGCTGTTCAACCGTCAGCACGTGGGAACGGGATTTCAACCCTCAGGATCAGCCCGTCGTGAGGTCATCGCAACTGAGCCGTCCGATGACTCACAGCCTGTGGCGGTCGTCGCTGCATCTATGACACTGCATCCGCCAGGCCACAAACCAACGATCTTTGCCTAAATGTCCAACCTGGGCACAGGGACGTCGCCTCGATCCTGCACCACCACCCAGCAGCCGCAGCAGCCCGGCCGCAGTTACCGTACACGGGGAATACCTTCATTGAGACGCCACTACAGGTGTGCTGGGATCCGAGTATCACTCCCGCCATCTGCAGCCTGTGTTTCACATGTGGTGAGCCGCGTCTGCTCAGGGTCATCAATAACGTTTTCTATCAACTGACTGGCTGCCTATCTCACCCACTCCATCGCCAACTCCAGAAGAGAACCAGTCGCCCACTCCTTACCCTGCATTAAACCCCGTTATAATATTGTCTGAGGGTTATTGCATTAATTTTTTACTTTGTATGTTTTGGTATCTCCTTGTTACTAAATGAAATAGTGACGAAACATGCTGCCCTTTTCGATCTTCTGTATTTCCTCTATGTATCCTATCGTACACGGGCCCCAGACTGACGGTAATTATCCGACTATCAATCAGACGAGTATTTTGTTAGTTACCTAGTTGTCCTCGGAACTGCTTGCCGTGATCAGCTGTCACAGTTTCTCAGAAATATCTTCATACAACCTCCGAAATTTTGTTGGCGGAGTTCGAGTTCCTCTTCTGCAGCAATCAGTAGATCACTCGTGAACTCTGTACTAGTAAACTGTCATCATAAATTAATTAATTTTTAATGATTAGACTTATTAGTTACAAATCTCACATTATTTGGTACTTTCCACTTCTAACATTGAGTATAACTACAACCACTGTAACTGTGGTTGATGTCATTATTATGAGTATCTACTATTAATGACTTCCAGCACTGACTACAATCAGTTTCTGTCGTTTGACGATATTTTGGGATTTATTATGAAACATATCACTACGATTTCCAGGTCTTACACACACTCTCTCTCTCTCTCTCTCGCTATGATGAAATCAAAGCTCTTTCACACATCTAAGGCCAACAGTGATAATTCTTCCAGTTACTTGTAATAATAACTTAAGGTACATTATGTGTAAATAGCTTTCAGTATAATTGCGTCTCTCCCCTGTTAACATCTGTGTTATATCCACTTTTATGACTTTCACTGGACCTCGCGATTCACGCCCATACATCGGTGTCACATTCGACATATGCCTCGATGTTCATTCTAACAAAACCTTTCTTCAACCAGGCTGTATGGCGTTTCAGAGGTAACTTCTGGCGTAGGACAGAGAGCAGTGCATAACACATTGGCTGTGGTGAGTGGCAGGCTAATGTGCACCTAATCTGACTGATGTTTATTCGGTTCAGATGTACTGCAGTGTGCGAGAGAAAGAGAGCATAGCTTGGTGGAAGATACCGAAGATGATCAATACCACCTGTGCTCATGACACAGCCCCCTGTGCGGCTTCATTAACCATACATTGAAAGTGTGAGAATAAAGTAATGAGGCTGATTTTCTTTGCAAAATGTGGCAACCCTGCAGGCTTGCATAGACACAATATCTTTGTCCTTGGTCTGTAAGCTGCTTCTAGTCCAAGCGGCACATCGATGCAACTGCTCAGTCGTGAGTTGTGCTGTAATAAGTTAATACGTGTTTGTGCTCTCGCCACGGAAATGGACCAGCATAATATTTCTCAGCGGTATGCTATTTCTTTTTGCGTTGAATTGGGTGAAAACGCGACGACGACAACTTACGGTAAGCTTCAGGAAGCTTTTGGAGAGGAGGTTATCTCAAGAGCTAAAGTTTTTGTTGGTATAAAATGTTTAGTGAAGGCAGAACGATTGTCAAAGTCAAAAGTGAAATCCATGCTTGTGTGCTTCTTTCATTCGAAGGGAATTGTTTATAAAGAGTGGGTGCCTCCTGGACAAACACTGCAGATTATTGGATTCTGCTTCAAGATAATGTGTCATCCCATACTGCTCTGGCAGTACAGCAATTTTTAACCTTAAAACAAATTTCAGTACTACCACAGTCACCTTATTTCCAGATATCGCTCTGTGCGACTTTTTTCTATTTTCAAGAGTCAAAACGACGGTCAAGGGACACCATTTTCAAACAACACAAGTAATCCAAAATACTGTGACGAGGGTCTTGGAGGGTATTACAGAAGATGAGTTCCAGAAATGTTACCATCAATGGCAGAAGCGCGGAGAAAGTGCGCGCAATCAGAAGGGCACTATTTTGAGGGAGACAACACTAAACTTGACTTATACAATAATAAATATATCTGAGACTCCAGAATGTCGTTTAGCAATGATTCTGTGGAACACTGTTTTCATCTTGAATAGTAAGAGTTTTAGCTTGTCGAACTGAATCACGGCAGTATTCCATATTCTAACTGTGGATAACTGATTTATACAATAACTGGTAGTCTGCAAAACGCACTCCAGTCTCAGGAAATTTTGACGAAGTAATAAGGAATCGGGTCATATAGATGTAGGAATACTTAGGTACATGCTTATCAAAATTTAAATCTTTATGTACTTAAGATTTCTATTTCTGTTTGTTAACAATTACATATTACATTTACATATTACTGATCTTCATTCCACATGGAATAATAATCATAAAACTAAAAAAAGTTAGTTACATTTATTTAATTAACTAAAAACATTACTGTGTGACGTATTTTCACTACAGCTATACTGCTGGCTTTTGCTGACACTACAACAGTAAACATTACTCAAATGACGTTCTTGTAGCCAGAAATTTCAGTTACTCATCACCTACTCTCTGCTGCTATTTCTTCTCTAATTACCATGTTTTGTTTCTCTATTCTGTCCTGAGAAATCGTTAACAATTTTTCATGAGCTACAAGAGACATCGTATTTAATTTAACAAATTTGCTATAGCATGTCGTTTTTTTCTCAGACATTCACTTTCGTATTTTTTTAATGTCATAGCTAAAAAAATAGCGAGAAATGCTTCCCCGTTCTTAGACGTCTTGGCTTCTTCAACTCGCGTTTGCAAATGACAATACTAAAATACGTATTGGGGAAGCGATGGTCGCTTTTATAACTTAGGTGACAAACGTCATGAGATAGCTCCGAATATCGTGTCCGACACCCTTTTTCCTGGCGTAGTGTAGCATTTGCACGTGGTATGGACTCAAGAAGTCATTGGAAGTCCCCTGCAGAAATATTGACCCATCCTGCCTCTATAATCATCCATAATTGCGAAAGTGTTACGAGTGCAGGATTTTGCGAAAGATCCGACCCCTCGAATACGTTCCATAAATGTTCTATGGGACTCATGTAGGGTGATCTAGGTGGTCAAATCATTTTCTCCAGTTGTCGATAATGTTCCTCAATTCAATCGCGAAAAATTGCGACCTGGTGGAATGACACCGTTTTTTGTGAGCAAGAAGTCCATGAATGGCTGCAAATGGGCTCCAAGTAGCCAAACATAAACATTTTCAATGATCGGTTCAGTTGTACAATTCATGTAAATACAGCCCACACCATTATGGAGCCACCAGCAGCTTGCTCAGTGCATTGTTGAGAACTGGGTCCGTGGCTTCGTGAGGTCTACACCAGAGAAGAACCCTACCATCAGCTCATACAAACTGAAATCGGGACTCATCCAACCAGGCCACGGTTTTCCAGTCGTTTAGGACCCAACTGATATGGTTGCGGGCCCAGGGCAGGAGCTGCTGGCGATGTCGTACTGTTAGCTAAGGTACTCGTGTCGGTCTTCTGCTGCCATAGCCCATTAATGCAAAATTTTACCGCACACTCCTAACGGATACCTTAGTCGTAAATCTCACATAGATTCTTTTGGTTATTTCACGAAGTACTACCTGTCTGTTGACACTGACAACTCTACGCGTACATCGCTGCCCTGGGTAGGTAAATGAAATCAATCGACCACTGCGTTGCCTATGGCGTGAGGCAATGCTTGAAATTTGGAAATCTCAGCATAGTCTTGACACTGTGGGTCTAGGAATATCGTATTCCCTAACGACTTCCGAAATAGAATTTCCCATGTATCTAGCTCCAACTAACATTCCATGTTCAAAGTCTTAATACCCGTCATGTGGCCGTAATGAGGTTGAAAAGTTTTCCACGTGAATCAATTGAGTACAAATTACAGTTACGCCGATGTACTGCCCTCCCAGGCAGTTGACGGTTCGAGCGCTGACATCACAGTTACAGATTTTCTACGGAAAACAGTTATGTTGGCCGCTGATGCAGCATATATATGGATCGTGATAACTCCTTAAGCTCAAATAAGGACTGAAGATGGAGCATTGAAGCGCTGAAACTGGTAGCTACACGATAAATACACTACTAGCCATTAAAATTGCTACACCACGAAGATGTGCTACAGACGCGAAATTTAACCAACAGGAAGAAAAGAAGATGCTGCGATATGCAAATGATTAGCTTTTCAGAGCATTCACACGAGGTTGGCAACCGTGGCGAGACCTACAACGTGCTGACATGACGAAAGTTTCCAACCGATTTCTCATACAGTAACAGCAGTTGACCTGCGTTGCCTGGTGAAACGTTGTTGTGATGCCTCGTGTAAGGAAGAGAAATGCGTACCATCACGTTTACGACTCTGATAAAGGTCGGATTGTGGCCTATCGCGATTGCGGTTTATCGTATCGCGACATTGCTGCTCGCGTTGGTCGAGATTCAATGACTGTTAGCAGAATATGGAATCGGTGGTGAACGCACAATGGAAACGTGTATTCGTCATCGCCATACTGGCGTATCACCCGGCGAGATGGTATGGGGTGCCATTGGTTACACGTCTCGGTCACCTCTTGTTCGCATTGACGGCAATTTGAATAGTGGACGTTACATATCAGATGTGTTACAACCCGTGGATCTACCCTTCATTCGATCCCTACGAAACCCTACATTTCAGCAGGATAATGAACGACCGCATGTTGCAGGTCCTGTACGGGTATTTCTGGATACAGAAAATGTTCGACTGCTGCCCTGGCCAGCACATTCTCCAGATCTCTCAGCAATTGAAAACATCTGGTCAATGGTAGCCGAGCAACTGGCTCGCCACAATACGCCAGTCACTACTGTTGATGAACTGTGGTATCGTGTTGAAGTTGCATGGGCAGCTGTACCTGTACACGCCATTCAAGCTCTGTTTGACTCAATGCCCAGGCGTATCAAGGCCGTTATTACGGCCAGAGGTGGTTGTTCTGGGTACTGATTTCTCAGAATCTATGCACCCAAGCTACGTGAAAATATAATCACATGTCAGTGCTAGTATAATATATTTGACCAATGAATGCCCGTTTATCATCTGCATTTCTTCTCGGTGTAGCAACTTTAATGGCCGGTTGTGTAAGATCGTAAGAACGGCTGTATGCGTTTCATTTTGTTTTTTACAGTAGTGTATAGCTGTGGTCCCCATAACCTCCAGTCAAAGGGAGGGACATAGATAAACACTGTAGTTGATGGAGGAGTCGGGAAAGATGCGAATGCGTCAGCTCGAAAGCAGAGGTTTGCGGGGATCACCTGCTCGATGGAGGCCTTCCACTGGCTGGCCTGAGCTACCCGGGGCCGCAAACCCCCGGCTAACCCTGTCGTCGGCCCGTGTCTGGCCGGCCTACCTACCTGCGCGCCGGCGACAGTGCTGAGGCGCAGCAGCTGCAGCACGGCGGCCGCCGTGGTCCAGGCGGCGGCGGCGAGCAGCGCGTAGTGCAGCGCCGCCCCCAGCGCGACGCAGCCGGCGGAGGCGCGCGGCTGCCACCAGCCCTGGCCGCCCAACGTCACCAGCGCGAACAGCAGGTCGCGCGCCGCCACCGCGCCGCCCAGCTGCAGCAGCACACGGGACCTGGCAACACGCCACCCGGCAGCCGTGAAGCCCCAACACCACGAGTGTCGCCTCAACGGTCAGAAGAGGCGTGCATCTCGTTCTACAGTCAGAACCACAACTCCGCCGACAAAACTGAAAGAGGGATATGTGTCTGAAGCACACAATTACGCACCACAACATTTATTACGAGGAACACTTCATAAATGTACACCTACATACATACTCCGCAATACACCATACGGTGCGTGGCGGAGGGTACCTCGTACCACAACTAGCATCTTCTCTCCCTGTTCCACTCCCAAACAGAACGAGGGAAAAATGACTGCCTGTATGCCTCTGTACGAGCCCTATTCTCTCTTATACACTCCTGGAAATTGAAATAAGAACACCGTGAATTCATTGTCCCAGGAAGGGGTCAGATACATCACATGATCACACTGACAGAACCACAGGCACATAGACACAGGCAACAGAGCATGCACAATGTCGGCACTAGTACAGTGTATATCCACCTTTCGCAGCAATGCAGGCTGCTATTCTCCCATGGAGACGATCGTAGAGATGCTGGATGTAGTCCTGTGGAACGGCTTGCCATGCCATTTCCACCTGGCGCCTCAGTTGGACCAGCGTTCGTGCTGGACGTGCAGACCGCATGAGACGACGCTTCATCCAGTCCCAAACATGGTCAATGGGGGACAGATCCGGAGATCTTGCTGGCCAGGGTACGTTGGGTGGCACGGGATACATGCAGACGTGCATTGTCCTGTTGGAACAGCAAGTTCCCTTGCCGGTCTAGGAATGGTAGAACGATGGGTTCGATGACGGTTTGGATGTACCGTGCACTATTCAGTGACCCCTCGACGATCACCAGAGGTGTACGGCCAGTGTAGGAGATCGCTCCCCACACCATGATGCCGGGTGTTGGCCCTGTGTGCCTCGGTCGTATGCAGTCCTGATTGTGGCGCTCACCTGCACGGCGCCAAACACGCATACGACCATCATTGGCACCAAGGCAAAAGCGACTCTCATCGCTGAAGACGACACGTCTCCATTCGTCCCTCCATTCACGCCTGTCGCGACACCACTGGAGGCGGGCTGCACGATGTTGGGGCGTGAGCGGAAGACGGCCTAACGGTGTGCGGGACCGTAGCCCAGCTTCATGGAGACGGTTGCGAATGGTCCTCGCCGATACCCCAGGAGCAACAGTGTCCCTAATTTGCTGGGAAGTGGCGGTGCGGTCCCCTACGGCACTGCGTAGGATCCTACGGTCTTGGCGTGCATCCGTGCGCCGCTGCCGTCCGGTGCCAGGTCGACGGGCACGTGCACCTTCCGCCGACCACTGGCGACAACATCGATGTACTGTGGAAACTTCACGCCCCACGTGTTGAGCAATTCGGCGGTACGTCCACCCGGCCTCCCGCATGCCCACTATACGCCCTCGCTCAAAGTCCGTCAACTGTACATACGGTTAACGTCCACGCTGTCGCGGCATGCTACCAGTGTTAAAGACTGCGATGGAGCTCCGTATGCCACGGCAAACTGGCTGACACTGACGGCGGCGGTGCACAAATGCTGCGCAGCGAGCGCCATTCGACGGCCAACACCGCGGTTCCTGTTGTGTCCGCTGTGCCGTGCGTGTGATCATTGCTTGTACAGCCCTATCGCAGTGTCCGGAGCAAGTATGGTGGGTCTGACACACCGGTGTCAATGTGTTCTTTTTTCCATTTCCAGGAGTGTATTATCTTTGTGGTCCTTCCGCGAAATGTAAGTTGGCGGCAGTAAAATTGTACTGCAGTCAGCCTCAAAAGCTGGTTCTCTAAATTTCCTCAGTAGCGATTTACGAAAAGAACGCCTTCTTTCCTCTAGAGACTCCCACCCAAGTTCCTGGAGCATTTCCGTAACACTCGCGTGATGATCAAACCTACCAGTAACAAATCTAGCACCCCGTCTCTGAATTGCTTCTATGTCCTCTCTCAATCCGACCTGATAGGGATCCCAAACGCTCGAGCAGTACTCAAGATTACGACGTATTAGTGTTTTATAAGCGGTCTCCTTTACATATGAACCACATCTTCCCAAAATTCTACCAATGAACCGAAGACGACTATCCGCCTTCCCCACGACTGCCATTACAAGCTTGTCCCACTTCATATCGCTCTGCAATGTTACGCCCAAATATTTAATCGATGTGACTGTGTCAAGCGCTACACTACTAATCGAGTATTCAAACATAACGGGATTCCTTTTCCTATTCATCTCCATTAATTTACATTTATCTATATTTAGAGTTAGCTGCCATTCTTTACACCAATCACAAATCCTGTCCAAGTCATCTTGTATCCTCCTACAGTCACTCAACGACGACACCTTCCCGTACACCACAGCATCATCAGCAAACAACCGCACATTGCTATGCACCCTGCCCAAAAGATGATTTATGTAGATACAAAAAAACAGCGGATTTACCACACTTCCTTGGGGCAAGCCAGATGATACCGTCACCTCCGATGAACACTCACCATCGAGGACAACGTACTGGTTTCTGTTACTTAAAAGGTCTTCGAGCCACTCACATATTTGGGAACCAATCCCATATGCTCGTACCTTAGTTTGGAGTCTGCAGTGGGGCAGCGAGTCAAACGCGTTCCGGAAGTCAAGGAATATGGCATCTGTCGGATACCCTTCATCCATGGTTCGCAAGATATCATGTGAAAAAAGGGCGAATTGCGTTTCGCAGGAGCGATGCTTTCTAAAGCTGTGCTGATGCATGGACAGCAACTTCTCCGTCTCAAGGAGATTCACTATATTCGAACTGAGAATATGTTCGAAAATCCTGCAACAAACCGATATCAAGGATATTGGTCTGTAATTTTGAGGATCCGTCCTTCTTCTCTTCTTCTCTACAGACGTCACCTGCTCTTTTTTTTCAGTCGCTCGGGACTTTACGTTGGTCAAGAGATTCCCGATAAATGCAAGCTAAGTAAGGAGCCAATACAATAGAGTACTCGCTGTAAAAACGAATTGGAATCCCATCAGGACCTAGCGATTTATTTATTTCCAACCCATTCAGCTGCTTCACAACCCCAGGGATGTCTATCACTATGTCCTCCATACGGGAATCTGTACGAGACTCAAACGGCGGTATGTTTGTACGATCCTCCTGCGTGAAAGATTTCTCAAATGCTAAATTCAAAATTTCAGCTTTCGTTTTGCTGTCTTCCGTTGCCAGGCCAGATTGATCAGTGAGTGACTGGATGGAAGCCTTCGACCCGCTTACAGATTTTACGTAAGACCAGAATTTCCTTGGGTTTTTAGGAAGATCCTTTGCTACGGTATGACGGTGGTAGTGGTTGAATGCTTCGCGCATCACTCTTTTTACAGCGCACGAATCTCTACTAACTTTTGCCTGTTCTCATTCTCCCGATCTTTCTTGTACCACGAGTGCAACTGCGTTGCTTCCTCAGCATTCTCCGAATTGCGCTCTTAAACCACGGTGGGTGTTTTTCGTCCGTAACCCACTTTTTCGGCACATACTTGTCCACTGCGTGATTCACAATGTGTTTAAAATTTGCCCATAATTCTTCCACGTCCATCGTACCGGAAGTAAATGAAGTCGATTCATTTATTAAGTGGGATGCTAACAACTGCTTACATGCTCTTTCTAGTAAGAATACTCTCCTAGCCTTCTTGACCGACTTTTTAACTTTCGTAACCATATTACTGTGGATTGTTTCATGCAAAAACAATAAAAATTACGTCAGACGTAGTTGTTTTATCACTGCATACTCTAACATAAAATTGGTGAGAGGTGAAAATGAATCCTCCAGGGGTCTCGGGTACTGTGACTGTTGGAGACCAGTGGTCATACATTGAGATCTAAACTTTACTTGGCATAAAACCCGATAGCAATTCACATTGCGTTAAGCGAAGTTTGTGGTGAGTTGACAGTGAAGCATAGCACAGCTTCACGTTGAGCTAATCGTTTTCGTGGTGGTCGTACGAGCATAGACGATAATCCAAGAAGGGAAAAAACGTCAACAGATGAAGGATGTGTGAAACTTGTGCCTAATGCTGTTGAAGAAGGTCGCAGTGCGACTTGTGAGCAGCTCTCCGAAGCCACGGGAGTGCCCCCAACATCAGCATTCCGTATTCTGACAATTTGAAGAAGAGAAAAATTTCTGCACGATGGATCCTACACTGTTTGACTCTGACCTCAACATTGTAACCCTGCTCTAATAACGATTCGAACGTGAAGATCAAGGATTCTTGTGTCGCATTGCTGCTAATGATGAAACGTGGATTAGAGACTTTGAATCGGAGTTGAATTGACAGTCCAATGAGTGGAGAGCTTCAGCTTTTCCGCGTCCAAAAAAATTTCGACGCGCTCAGTCGAAGCCCAAGCAAATGATAAATTTTATTTATAATCTCCAAAGTATCATCATGACAGATAGAGTCTCATGTGGAACAAATGTTACTGCAGTATATTATCGTAACTTCATGCAAAACCTGCGCAGAACAATGGACAAAGCCCGACCTCAGTTGTTCGAGGCTGGGCCACTCATTCTCTACAACAATGTTAGCTTGCATTTCGGCAACGTTGTAGCCACGAAACTGCTCGAATGCGGATGGGAAACATTGTCGCATTCTTTCTACATTCCAGACACGAATCCACAAAACTTAGACATGTTCCCCAAGTTGAAAAATCGTATGCTTGGACGTCGTTGTCTTTCTCTGGAAGAACGTTCTGCTAACTTGCACCCTGCACCTTTTGGTTATTCATTTCACACTGTTGCAAATTGTAGTCTGTACACAGGGGCCTGAAGATGGTGTAACTTATAGCCGAAACTGGTTGGTCAATAAAATAACGATTGGGAAATAGATGGCTGAAACGGATATACAACAGCCTGTATATTTTTAATTGGTCGCCCTACATCTACATCTACATCCATACTCCGCAAGCCAGTTGACTGTGTCTGGCGGAGGGTACCTTGAGTACCTCTATCGGTTCTCCCTTCTATTGCAGTCTCGTATGGTTCGTGGAAGAAGGGGTGTCGGTATGCCTCTGTGTGGGCTTTAATCTCTCTGATTTTATCCTCATGGTCTCTTCGCGAGATATACGTAGGAGGGTGCAACATACTGCCTGACCCCTCGGTGAAGGTATGTTCTCGAAACTTCAACAAAAGCCAGTATCGAGCTACAGAGCGTCTCTCCTGCAGACTCTTCCACTGGAGTTTATCTATCATCTTCGTAACGCTTTCGCGATTACTAAATTATCCTGTAACGAAGCGCGCTGCTCTCCGTTGGATCTCCTCTCTCTCTTCTATCAACCCTGTATGGTACGGATCCCACACAGGTGAGCAGTATTCAAGCAGTGGGCGAACAAGTGTACTGTAACCTACTTCCTTTGTTTTCGGATTGCATTTCCTTTAGATTCTTCCAATGAATCTCAGTCGGGCATCTGCTTTACCGACGATCAGCTTTATATGATCATTCCATTTTCATTCACTCCTAATGCGCATTCCCCGATAATTTATGGAATTAACTGCTTCCAGTTGCTGACCTGCTAGACTGTAGCTAAATGATATGGGATCTTTCTTTCTATGTATTCGCAGCACATTACACATGTCTAAATTGAGATTCAGTTGCCATTCCCTGCACCATGCGTCAATTCGCTGCAGATCCTCCTGCATTTCAGTACAATTTTTCATTGTTACAACCTCTCGATATACCACAGCATCATCCGCAAAAAGCCTCCGTGAACTTCCGATGTCATCCACAAGGTCATTTATGTATCTTGTAAATAGCAACGGTTCTACGACACTCCGCTGCGGCACACCCAAAATTACTCCCACTTCGGAAGACCTCTCTCCATTGAGAATGACATGCTGCGTTCTATTATCTAGGAACTCTTCAATCCAATCACAAAATTGGTCTGATAGTCCATATGCCGGCCGCGGTGGTCTCGCGGTTCTAGACGCGCAGTCCGGAACCGCGTGACTGCTACGGTCGCAGGTTCGAATCCTGCTTCGGGCATGGATGTGTGTGATGTCCTTAGGTTTAAGTATTTCTAAGTTCTAGGGGACTGATGACCACAGCAGTTGAGTCCCATAGTGCTCAGAGCCATTTGAACCATAGTCCATATGCTCTTACTTTGTTCATTAAACGACTGTGGGGAACTGTATCGAACGCTTTGCGGAAGTCAAGAAACACGGCATCTACCTGGCAACCCGTGTCTATGGCCCTCTGAGTCTCGTGGACGAATAGCGTGAGCCTTCCAATACATACTTTTCCAATCCAACCGCTCTTTCGCAATTCTGAACGAATCGGGTGTCGCACTGCCCTGCTGAAATTGTCCAAGTCCGTCGGAATGCACAATGGACATGAATGGATGCAGGTGATCAGACAAGATGCTTACGCACGTAGGTACACCTCTCCTACCAGGAAAAGATGTAGGACTAGTTAAAGGATCTAGAAATTTATGTTAAGCCTGCGTAACCAGGAGTTTATTTGCTCTATAGGATTCATGAAATTAACAATAAATTGTCACAGAGCAAAGTTACTGAATTAAACTGACCAAGAATGATCCTATCACTGTATGTGTCAGTGTTTCCTTCTTCTGGTGGATTCAGGCAGTCACTGTGTCTCCAGTGCAGATTTGTCTTCTAATAATTCATTCGTAGATTACTGGTTTTTCCCACTTACCTAAGCAACCCAGGCTTTGCTGGGACATTCAAATGTTGGTTTAGTACTGTCTTAAGTTAATAATTGTCAATTTTTGTACGCTTTTCCATTCCCTGAGGTCGAATATATCCTCTAATAATTTCTTATTAATACATATGTTAACAGGGAACTTTATAACAAACAGGAATTTCATTTCCCAGTCAGAGATCACCCTGTTTGTCGTCTTTTATGAGATGCGACAACCATGTCTCATGTTTGTTATGGTTACGCCTGTCCTACTAGTTATCCGTTGTGTGACACCTTTTATTAAAAGCATGTGAGCGATCTGACTATTGGGTAGTCCAACGTATGTGGATCATTCTGACATCTACAGGGGTATGTAAAAAGGCTTAGCTGCACTTTCACACATGGCCACATGCATTGCATCATGCTCGGATTGTCTTTCGCATGTTGACTAGATTCTGGTCGTAATGGAAATGGAATACCAAAGCCGTATTTTCACA